>NC_142438.1:96995378-97298409 GCF_059453495.1 Arachis ipaensis
TTTATTTGTTAGATGTTTCATTTCAAGTATTATCATATATTTGTGTATACGATTTGAGGTGTTTCTTATGTTACTCGATATTTTTATGTAAGTAAGGAGAGGAAGAAGGGCCGATTCGACAACGCTGGGGGTGGAGGATGCATGGGCGAGTGATGACGTGGTGGAGGGGGTGCAATAGTCATGACATCGGGGTGGGAGAGTGATTAGAGTGGGAGGTCAGATTAGAGGGTTTGTGTTCAGTGGCACGTGTTTGTGAACCTAATCCTAATTTTTGGAATTTAAGAATCAGAATTTTGAAATGTTGTTCAAGTTAGCTAGTTAGTTCCCTGGAGTTATTCTAATGATAGAAATAAAATTAGAAAAATAAACTTGACTAATAGTTGATAATAAAAAAATTAATGTTAGAAATAAAATTGAAGCTAATTTTAAATGTTGAAGATAAAATTGAATCAAATTAAATATTATAAATAGTTTTAAAATTTTTGAAAACATTAAAAACAAAAAATATACTCTATGGTTTAAAAATGGTGCATTTCAATAATAAAAATTGTAAAAAAAAATTGACTTAATAGTTTAAAAAACTTCTACTTCAACATCATTTGTATTTTATTCTTCGTCATCATCGCACTCGTCTGAAAAAAAACCCTAAATAGCCTTAGATAATTACTCCAAAAGACAACAAAGGCCTCAATAAAAAATTCCTTTTTGACACCTCCGTGAGACTAGTTAGTCTCTCTGTCAATATTTTCTCTTTGAGTTAACGACATGCCTACATGACACATTAAACTATTGATTTGTCCATTAAGTGCCAACTAAAATCGACAGAATTTTTTATTAGGAGCCTCGTTATCTTTTGGTGATCATTGTCAAGAGTTGTTTAAAATTTTTCTTTATTTTTTGTTACCTTTTTCATACACATTGGCTAAATTTATTATATAAGAACTGAGAAATATTAGTGATTTTTAGTTTTTTCTTTTGTACTTATAGAAATTGAATAAAAATATATTTTTTTAATCTTTTCATTATTATTTAAAAAAGTTGTTAAGATATATTATTGAGATTATGTTAAGTTTTAGGTGTGCTCAATTTAAATTAACTATAATAATTTACATAAAATCATTATTATTAGAAAAAATACATATTATATTTTATATAATAGATAATGAAAAAAAAATGGCACAATATTTTATCTAAAATAGATACAATAAATGAGAATGTTTATGTCAACTAATCATATAGATATAACATTAAATATTCAAATTTTAACATTTTGAAATAACTAGTAACAAATCGATAAGACTAACAACAATAATTAGCAATATCTTTTGTTTTATTAATATGTATATCTTCTATTCAATTTCTATAGATAAAAAAAAAAATCATTAATATTTTTCAGTTTGTATACAATAAATTTACTCAAAGTATATAAAGAAAGATAACAAAAAACAGAAAAAAATTCTAAATAGCCCCTAATAATAATCCCAAAAGACATTGAGACTTCCAAAAAAAAATTTGTTAATTTTAATTGATAGTTAAAAGATAGAGGATTTTCTTAAATAAATAAAATAAATATTTTAATTGCGCATATACTCATTTTTGTGAGTATTAACGTATTTCTACAATGTGCCTTATCTCATTTACAATGTAAATGAGATAAATATAAATATATCTTATTTATACTGTAAACGAGATAAAGCACGCACACGTCTCAACATATAACATTTATACACGTGTTATGACACGTGCCTTATCTTGTTTACATTGTAAACGAGATAAGGCACATTGACGCCTATAAATAGAACTCGTTGACAGTTCCCCTAACCCCACTCATTACCCACATTTCTCTCATTTTTCTCTTCCTCAAGCTATTTTATTGAGATTTCTGAGTTCCCAGTGCGTTATGGAACGTAACCATGACATTAATCGCATGAACGCTAGCAGGCACATTGCAGGAGTCATTGACTTTGAGATTGGTGTTACCTTTTATTGTTCAAATTAATAATTGTTTGCGATTTGCTTAACTAGTGAACTTTTGGGGTTAGTATTTTAATATATGAATAGACTGAATAATGTTTAGGTAACACAGAATAGGTTAGTTGAGAAATAGGGATTAAGATATTTATAAGTATTTATAAACTGTACTGATGGCTACAGTTGTTCAATTTAAAAAAAAATTGTTTACTCATATTGAAAGCTAAATAACTTATTGGTTTGATTTGATTAGTTAATTTAAAGGTTTTATTAGTTAATTTTTTTGTTTTGAATTCGAGAAGGATTTTTAAGTACTATTTTTTATGTTGTTTATTATATTGTGATGTTTACCTGAGTTGCATTTTATATTTTTTAGAATACATTTGAATATGCTACATAATTTAGTTTGAAGTAGAATATTTATAAAACTTATTCTTTTATACAGAGGCCTCGCCTTTTTTTGCCTAGGCAGATTAGTCACACACTTGCACGCCTGGACGCCATCGTCACTTACCTGAGGGAAGTTGGGTTTGGCGACTGATAAACCACTATTTTATGGTTTATCTTGTGCTCATTTGAGTGATTTTTATCAATTCTTTGCTCACTTATTCATATAATTTGTATGGTTTTACAATCCATTCCTTATTCTGTGATATAATTCAAAATATGTTTCTTAGGCCTTTAAACTGTTAATTTTAATTATCCTCTATTACCATTCGATGCCTTGATTTGTGTGCTAAGTATTTTCAGGCTTTATAGGGAAGGAGTGGCTTAGAGGATGGAAAAGAAACATGCAAAAGTGGAAGGAACGCGAAAAATGGAGTTTTGAAGAGTTGGCAGCGACGCACACGCATGGACGACGCGCACGCGTTCCTAGCGCAGAAGATGAGCGACGCGTACGCGTGACTGACGTGCACGCGTGAAAAGGAATTTCGCCAAATGACGCACACGCGTGACCTACGCGTACGCGTGACATGCGCCACGTGCAGAAAGTTGCAGAAAGCGCTGGGGGCAATTTCTGGGCTCCTTTTCGGCCCAATTCTAAGCCCGAGAACATAGAATAGAGGCTGCAGAATGGGGGAATCATATACAACTTCTCATAATTCACAAATTTAGGTTTTAGATGTAGTTTCTAGAGAGAGAGAATATCTTCTCTCTCTAGGTTTTAGGATTTAGGATTTCTCTTAGGTTAGGTTTACTTCTTCTCCATTCCAGGTTCAATGTTCCTTTAATTTAGTTTCTCTTCTACTTTTATTTATTCTATTACTTTAGTTTATTTATTTTCCCAATTTGATTTATGAACTTGATAAACCGCTATTTTACGGTTTATTTTGTGGTCAATTGAGTGGATTTTATCAATCTTTCATACACTTGTTCATACAAAATGCATGGCTTTACATTCTCCTTCCTGATTTTGTGCTATGATTGAAAACATGCTTCTTTGGCCTTATATTTGCTAATATTAACCCTCTCTTATTACCATCAGATGCCGTGATATGTGCGTTAAGTGATTACAGGAATTACAGGGCAGGAATGGCGTGGAGGAAGGAAAGGAAGCATGCAAAAGTAGAAGGAATACAAGAAACTGAAGGAACTGCTAAAGCTGTCCAGCCTGACCTCTTGGTACTAAATCGATCATAACTTGAGCTATAGAGGTCCAAATGATGCAATTCTAGTTGAGTTGGAAAGCTAACATCCGGGGCTTCACAACGATATATAATTTGCCATAGCTTCCCCGAAGCCAGGCGACACGAACGTGTGGATCACGTGGACGTGTGACCTGGCAAAAACCCAATCCACGCTAACGCGTGGACGACGCTTCTGCGTGACTTTGCAGCGACCTGTTGATGCCAGAGCATTTTGGCCAGTTTCACTGACCTTTTTTTTTTTTATGTTTTTAAGGTAGTTTCATGCATTTTCTTAGGAAATAAGCTAGTTTTGGGTAGATATTCACTTACATCTTGATTCAAGCATACATTGTGCACTTTACATGATTTCATGAGGATTTTTTGCATGAATTATATGATAAATTGAATGATGCATGATCCCATGATTAAGAGCAAGAATTTGATGCACTTTGTTTGATTGATTTCAGGCCAAAAGAAGAAGAGAAGAGCCACGTTAGTGGCTACGTTAGTTACACTAACGTGGGCACTAACGTGGAAGGAAGGAAAGCCACAACATTAGTGAGAAAAGTTAGTGGCATTAACTTTGAAGAAAGGAAATGGAGCCAACGTTAGTGACACTTAACATTATCACTAACGTTGGACCAAGCTCATGAGTGGCCACGTTAGAGTCCACGTTAACCAAGTTAACGTGGCCTCTAACGTTAAGAAGGAAGGGGGGAAGCCAACGTTAGTGACACTCAACATTGTCACTAACGTTGGTCAAAGCACATTAAGCTACGTTAACACCCATGTTAACCTAGTTAACGTGGAAGCTAACTTGAAGGAACAAAGTGGTCGACAACGTTAGTGACACCCAACATTGTCACTAACGTTGGAAGAACACAAGCCCCCAATGAGCCACGTTGACTCCCAGTTAACCTAGTTAACGTGGAAGCTAACGTGAAAAAAAAAAGAAGGTGATCGCCAACGTTAGTGACACCCAACATTGTCACTAACGTTGGAAGGAGCCACACATGCCACCATGAGCCACGTTAACTCCCACGTTAACTTAGTTAACGTGGAAGTTAACGTGGCACCTAGCAGCCTGACCATGCCTTCTTCAAACACGCATAACTTGAGCCATAAAGCTCCAAATGAGGTGATCCCAGTGGCATTGGAAACTAGGATTCCAGAGCTTTCCAAGCATATATGGCACTAAATGGTTGACACTAAATTTAAGGGAGAAAACCTGCCCCTAAAGTACAATGATGAACATGGTATCAACCTGTATTAAGGTCAACTGACCTCTTCACCTTCCAAGAAGTGTAACTCGAGTTGTAGAGCTCTAAATGATGCGCTTTTAAAGGCATTGGAAAGTAGACATCCAGAGCTTTCCAACAATGTATAATAGTATGGGGTGGACACTAAGTTTGAGCTTCAGAAACTGGCAATAATGAAGCCCTGATCCCTAGCGTTATTGGCAATCAACATTTCCAGTAACGTTGGCATATATGCCAGCAACCATGTCCACTTCAAAGGAGCATAACTTGAGCTACAGAGGTCCAATTGAGGTGATTCCAGTTGCGTTAGAAAGTTGACATTCAGAACTTTCCAACGATATATAATACTCTATAGTGGGCATGAAATTTGAGTACAAACAAGAGGTACCTTTTAAGCCCCAAAAACACCAACTGGGCAGCAAGTGCAACGTTAGCCACAATAACTTTAGCACTAACGTCACACTTGTAGCGTTAGTGTGGCTAACTTTAGCACTAACTTTAGCACCTGGACCTCAACTTAACTCACTTCTCTCTCAAGTCCACTTCAAAGCTCAAGCAAGCAAGCCCACAATTGTCAACCAAGGCCACAAGAAGCATCTAGAATAGGAATTTTCATTTAAGTGTAATTTGCTTTTAATTTCATTTTGTAATTTAGGAGAGCCTATATAAAGGCCTTAGTTTTTACATTCAAGTCATTCTGGAATTCTGAAAATTGAAGGAAGGGGGAGAGAGTGAAGACCAATTCGAACTTCTGTGAATTGGCACACTCCAAGGGGAGTGGGTCTTCGGACCCCTCCCCTCAACCACTCTTCTTCCTTTTCTCTTCTTTTCTTTTCTTAGTAGTAGTTTTTCTTTTAGTTGTAATTTTCATTTATGAATGTTAAATTTTCAATTTCAGTTTTTATCTTCATCTTTACTCTTCTGCACTTTCTTTCTTTTCTATTTTGGTAGAGCAATGATCAACTAACTCTTTTCATTGGGTTAGAGAGCTCTATTGTGATTCAATGGATCAATTGTAGTTCTTATTCTTCTTCTTCTTTCTTTTCTCTTAATTTTACTTGAAAGCTTTCGATCTTCATCCAATTGGGTAGTTATCTTGGAAAAGAAACTATTCATACTTGGATCTCTTCTGAACCTTGGAAGAGGAATGAAGAGATCAAGCTAGAAATGCTTTCTTATGCTGGACCAAATTGGGTGTGGATGGATATGTGACTATAATCCTTCCAACACTTGATTTGGAAAATGCATGTGGTATAATCAGTGACCATACCTCATCTCTTCTCATGAGCAATTGACCAAGGAATTGGCTATTGATCAAGATTTGAGAGATTGAATTACAAGGAATTGTAATTCGATCACTTAAGATTGCCAAGGAGATCAATGAGTGCATTGATTGAGGAAGAGATGAGAATGAACTTGATCCATAGGATTGCAATATCTCTTGATCCCAATGTTCATTTTATTTTTAGTTCTTACATTCACTTTTCTTGCCATTTTACCTTTCTGCACTTTATTGCTTTCTTTACTTTTCTGTCAATTTACATTTTCTTGTTGCTTATCACTCCAATCTGATTCGTCTAACTAGGATAATCAATTAACCATTGATTGCTTAATCCGTTAATCTCTGTGGGATTCGACCTCACTCTATTGTGAGTTTTACTTGACGACAATTCGGTACACTTGCCGATGGGAGATTTGTTGAGAGACAAGTTTTCCGTGCATCACCTGTACGTACCAGAAATCGTTGGGGGCAATTTCTGAGCTGTTTTTGATCCAGTTTTTGGCCCAGAAAACACAGATTAGAGGCTATAAAGTGGGGGAATGCATCCGTTCATTCAGACAACATACACAACATTCAGAATACACAATTTTAGGTTTTAGATGTAGTTTTTAGAGAGAGAGGTTCTCTCCTCTCTCTTAGGATTTAGGATTTAGGATTAGGATTCCTTTATTTTCTTCAATCACAGGTTCAATGTTCCTTTAATTTATTTTCTACTTTTATTTATTCCAATGCTTTTACTTGTTAATGTTCCTAAATTGGCTTATGAATTTTTTCATGTTAAGATTTGAATGTTCTATTTAATATATTTTAAGGTATTTTAGATTTATGATTGTTTTATTCTATTTATGATGCTTTCAATTTAATTTAGATTTAATTTCTCTTTTGCTTTGGTTAAGTAATTGGTAACACTTGAGTTATCAGACTCAGCAGTAGATTGAAAATTGGAATTGCTGATTGATTTGGATCGCTCTAAAGCTAGTCTTTCCACAGGAGTTGACTAGGACTTGAGGATCAAATTAATTGATACACTTGACTTTCCTTTATTTAGTAAGGGTTAACTAAGTGGGAGCAATAACAATTCTCATCACACCTGATAAGGATAACTAGGATAGGATTTCCAGTCTTTATACCTTCCAAGAGATTTTTATAATTATTAATTTATTTATTTTTCTTGTCATTTAAATTACTTGTTCTTTAATTAAAAAAAAAACTCAAACTAAAAATACACAATTTTATAACCAATAGTAAATCATACTTCCCTGCAATTCCTTGAGAAGACGACCCGAGGTTTGAATACTTCGGTTATAAATTTTATTGGGTTTTGTTACTTGTGACAACCAAACTTTTGTACGAAAGGATTCTCTGTTGGTTTAGAAACTATACCTATAATGTGATTATTTTTATATAAAATTCTTTACTAGCAGGAATCTGATCTTCAAAATGGCGCCATTGCCGGGGAATTGCAAACGTGTGCCTTATTATTGGTTATTGTAAATATTTTATTTTGCTTGTTTATTTGATTTTATTTTTGTTTTTAATTTTTTTATTAGTTAATATGAACTCTCACCCCCGTCGCTTTGAGTTTGGTTCAAATATTGTTGAAAGGAATGGAAGCTATAATAGGAACATGCATCAAGGTCAAACCAATCACAGATGGAAGGAGCCACGAGGATCTGATCAACCCTTTCGGCAACAGCACTTTCCAAAGTACCATGGACGATGACCGCTCTACAATGCATGCCAAGACAATAGTTATGGTGGACCTCTTCATGACAACCAACCTCCACTAAATTACTATGGTCAAGAGCCATTCCAGGGAGCGTACCAAGATGATGAATATGGTGGACCCCCTTACCAACAAGTCCCACCATATGCTTATGAACCACCTCCTCAACACAACTCTGGACCACCATACTCACAAGCTCCCTACTACCAAACACCATCACATGATTCTAACCCTTATCCACCATATCAACCACCCTATGAGCCATATGAGCCATACATAGATCCACCCCAATTCCAACTCAGTTACTCCCAAGGACCACCACCTCCATATACACCACATCCATATCCATCAATCCAAGAGCCTTATGATCCTACTTATGATATCCGAGCAGAACAAGAGTCAAGGGATCGTCTCAAGGAAACAATGGATCAATTTCAAGCAACCCTGCGTCAATTGGACCGAGCGTTAAACCGAATAGCACTCGAAGCTTTCATGGCTAAAGAATCTCAACTTGAGAACAAGGAATTGAAGTGTGCTGTGCAACAAGTGGAAAAGATGGAGAGTGATGAACCACCCTCTTATCATGAACCTTTCCTCCCAAGTAATGAGCCCTCATATCCACCTCAACCTTCAATGCACGACACTTTTGGTGTTCTTCTTCAAGGGCAAAGAGAGATGAAACGGGAAGTACTAGAATTCACGACTGCTGATGAGCGGATAATTTATACGCTTTTTGGCATTGTTTTTACATAGTTTTTAGTATGATTTGATTAGTTTTTAATATATTTTATTAGTTTTTAAATAAAAATTACATTTCTGGACTTTACTATGAGTTTGTGTATTTTTCTGTGATTTCAGGTAATTTCTGGCTGAAATTGAGGGACTTGAGCAAAAATCAGATTCAAAGGCTGAAGAAGGACTGCAGATGCTGTTGGATTCTGACCTCCTTGCACTCAAAGTGGATTTTCTGGAGATACAGGAGTCCAAATGGTGCGCTCTCAATTGAATTGGAAAGTAGACATTCAGGGCTTTCCAGAAATATATAATAGTCCATACTTTTGCCCAAGTTTAGACGACGCAAACTGGCGTTCAACGCCAACTTTCTGCCCTATTCTGGCGTTAAACGCCAGAAACAAGTTGCAAAGCAGAGTTAAATGCCAGAAACAAGTTACAAACTAGCATTCAACTCCAAGGAAGACCTCTACACGTGAAAGCTTCAATGCTCAGCCCAAGCACACACCAAGTGGGCCCGGAAGTGGATTTCGGCATCATTTACTCATTTCTGTAAACCCTAGTTACTAGTTTAGTATAAAAACTATTTTTAGTGAGTTATTTCACATCTCTGGAACAAATTATGTAACTTTTACGTTCTGAGACCTCCATGGGAGGCTGGCCACTCGGCCATGTCTACCCTATTTTTATTTATGTATTTTCAACGGTGGAGTTTCTACACACCATAGATTAAGGTGTGGAGCTCTGCTGTCCCTCATGAATTAATGCAAAGTACTATTGTTTTTCTATTCAACTCAAGCCTATTTCTTCTCTAAGATATTCATTCGCACACAAGAACATGATGAATGTGATGATTATGTGATGCTCATCACCATTCTCACTTATGAACGCGTGCCTGAAAAATACTTCCGTTCTACATGAAAGCAAGCTTGAATGCATATCTCTTAGCCTCCTGATCGTGAGATCAGAGTCTTCGTGGTATAGGCTAGAATTATTGGCGACCATTCTTGAGATCCAAAAAGTCTAAACCTTGTCTGTGGTATTCCGAGTAGGATCTGGGAAGGGATGGCTGTGACGAGCTTCAAACTCGCGAGTGCTGGGTGTAGTGACAGACGCAAAAGGATTACTAAATCCTATTCTAGTATATTCAGAAGGAACTAAGCATCTCCATACGCTTATCTGAAATTCTCACCAATGAATTACATAAGTATCTCTATCTTTATTTTATGTTTTATTTATCTTTTAATTATTAAAACTCTATAACCATTTGAATATGCCTGACTGAGATTTATAGGGTGACCATAGCTTGCTTCAAGCCGACAATCTCCGTGGGATCGACCCTTACTCACGTAAGGTTTATTACTTGGACGACCCAGTGCACTTGCTGGTTAGTTGTGCGAAGTTGTGACAAAGAACTAAGATTATGAACGTGCGTATTAAGTCTTTGATACCATTACAAAGGAATGAACGATCACGATTTCGTGCACCAAGTTTTTGGCGCCGTTGCTGGGGATTGTTCGAGTTTGGACAACTGACGACTCATCTTGTTGCTCAGATTAGGTAATTTTATTTTATTTTTAAGCCTTTTATTTCTTATTTTCAAAAAATACAAAAATTTTTTCTTCTTTTTCATTCTTCCCAAAATAATTTTCGAAAAAAAATACAAAAAAAAAATTAATAAAATCATAAAAATAAAAAATTTGATGTTTCTTGTTTGAGTCTAGTGTCAATTTTTAAGTTTCGTGTCAATTGCATCTTTTTAATTTTTCTTTAAATATTCGAAAACCCATGCATGATGTTCTTCATGATCTTCAAGTTGTTCTTGATGATCTTCTTTGTTTGATCTTTGCATTTTCATATTTTGTGTCTTTTCTTGTTTTTCATATGCATTTTCAATTTGTTAGTGTCTAAAGTTTGAAAATTTCTATGTTTGGTGTCTTGCGTGTTTTTCTTTTCTTGAAAATTTTTCAAAATAAGTTCTTGATGTTCATCATGATCTTCAAAGTGTTCTTGGTGTTCATCTTGACATTCATAGTGTTGTTGCATGCATTCATTGTTTTGATCTTGAATTCTCATGTTTTGAGTCTTTTCATTGTTTTTCTCTTTCATCATTAAAAATTTAAAAATAAAAAAATATCTTTCCCTTTTTCTTCTCATAAAATTCGAATATTTGAGTTGACTTTTTCAAAAATTTTTAAAATCTAGTTGTTTCTTATGAGTCAAGTCAAATTTTCAATTAAAAAAAATCTATCTTTTTCAAATCTTTTTCAAAAATCAAATCTTTTTCATTTTTTTCTTTCATATTTTCGAAAATTTCAAATTGATTTTCAAAATCTTTTTCTTATTCTTACTTCATATTTTCGAAATTAATGCTAACAATTAATGTGATTGATTCAAAAATTTTAAGTTTGTTACTGGCCTATTAAGAAAGGTTCATTCTTTAAATTTTAAAATCCTATCTTTTAGTTTCTTGTTAGTCAAGTAATCAACTTTAATTTTCAAAAATCAAATCTTTTTAATTTCCTTTTTAAATCTTTTTCAAATTAAATTTCAATCATATCTTTTTCAATTTCAATCATATCTTTTCCAAAACTTAATTTCAAAATATTTTCTAACTTATTATCTTTTCAAAATTGATTTTCAAATCTTTTTCAATTAACTACTTGACTTTTTGTTTGATTTTAAAAGTTTTCTATTTCAATCATATCTTTTTCAAAACCACCTAACTACTTCTCTCTCTCCAATTTTCGAAAATTACTAACCCCTTTTTCAAAATTCCTTTTTAATTAACTAATTGTTTTAAAATTTAATTTAATTTAATTTCGTTTTTCTTCTTAAAATTTTCGAATTTTAACTTTAATTTTTATCTTTATTTCATTTAATTTTCGAATTATAACTAATAATTGAAATAAAAACAAAAATATTTTTCCTTTTATTTTAATTTAAATTCGATTTCTCTCTTCTCCTTCTTCTATCCTTCTCTTCTTATACTCACATAAAGGAATCTCTATACTGTGACATAGAGGATTCCTCTTCTTTTCTGTTCTCTTCTTTTTCATACGAGCAGGAACAAAGATAAGAACATTCTTGTTGACGCTGATCCTGAACCTGAAAGGACTCTGAAGAGGAAGCTAAGGGAAGCTAAAGCACAACTCTCTGGAGAAAATCTGACAGAAATTTTCGAAAAAGAAGGAGACATGGCCGAAAATAACAACAATGATGGAGATGCAAGGAAGATGCTTGGTGACTTTACTGCACCAACTTCCAACTTACATGGAAGAATCATCTCAATCACTGCCATTGGAGCAAACAATTTTGAGCTAAAGCCTCAATTAGTTTCTCTGATGCAACAGAATTGCAAGTTTCATAGACTTCCATCAGAAGATCCTTTTTAGTTCTTAACTAAATTCTTGCAAATCTGTGATACTATTAAGACCAATGGGGTTGATTCCGAGGTCTACAGGCTTATGCTTTTCCCGTTTGCTGTAAGAGACAGAGCTAGAATATGGTTGGACTCTCAACCTAAAGATAGCCTGAACTCTTGGGATAAGCTGGTCACGGCTTTCTTAGCCAAGTTCTTTCCTCCTCAAAAGCTTAGCAAGCTTAGAGTGGATGTTCAAACCTTCAAACAGAAAGAAGGTGAATCCCTCTATGAAGCTTGGGAGAGATACAAGCAACTAACGAAAAAGTGTCCTTCTGACATGCTTTCAGAATGGACCATCCTGGATATATTCTATGATGGTCTGTCTGAATTATCAAGGATGTCATTGGACCATTCTGCAGGTGGATCCATTCACCTAAAGAAAATGCCTGCAGAAGTTCAGGAACTTATTGACATGGTTACAAATAACCAATTCATGTACACTTCTGAAAAGAATCCTGTGAGTAATGGGACGCCTCAGAGGAAGAGATTTCTTGAAATTGATACTCTGAATGCCATATTGGCTCAGAACAAAATATTGACTCAGCAAGTCAATATGATTTCTCAGAGTCTGAATGGATTGCAAACCGCATCCAACAGTACTAAAGAGGCATCTTCTGAAGAAGAAGCTTATGATCCTGAGAACCCTGCAATAGCAGAGGTGAATTACATGGGTGAACCCTATGAAAACATCTATAATCCCTCATGGAGAAATCATCTAAATTTCTCATGGAAGGATCAACAAAAGCCTCAACAAGGCTTTAATAATGGTGGAAGAAACAGGTTTAGCAATAGCAAGCCTTTTCCATCACCCACTCAGCAAAAGACAGAGAATTCTGAGCAGAATTCATCTAGCTTAGCAAATATAGTCTCTGATCTATCTAAGGCCACTCTAAGTTTCATGAATGAAATAAGGTTCTCCATTAGAAATTTGGAGGCACAAGTGGGCTAGCTGAGTAAAAGAGTCACTGAAACTCCTCCTAGTACTCTCCCAAGCAATACAGAAGAGAACTGATGAGCGGATAACTTATACGCTTTTTGGCATTGTTTTTACATAGTTTTTAGTATGTGATGAGCGGATAAATTATACGCTTTTTGGCATTATTTTTAGTATCTTTTTAGTATATTTTAATTAGTTTTTATTATATTTTTATTAGTTTTTAAATAAAAATCACATTTCTGGACTTTACTATGAGTTTGTGTGTTTTTCTATGATTTCAGGTATTTTCTGGCTGAAATTGAGGGACCTGAGCAAAAATCTGATTCAGAGGCTGAAAAAGGACTGCAGATGTTGTTGGATTCTAACCTCCCTGCACTTGAAGTGGATTTTCTGGAGCTACAGAAGCTCAATTGGCGCGCTCTCAATTGCGTTGGAAAATAGACATCCTGGGCTTTCCAGCAATAGATAATAGTCCATACTTTGCCCAAGATTTGATGGCCCAAACTGGCGTTTTAAGTCAGCATAGAAATTCTAGCGTCAAAACGCCAGAACTGGCATAAAAGCCGGAGTTAAACGCCCAAACTGGCACAAAAGATGGCGTTTAACTCCAAGAAAAGTCTCTACACATGAAAGCTTCAATGCTCAGCCCAAGCACACACCAAGTGGGCCCGGAAGAAGATTTCTGCATTAATTACTTATTTCTGTAACCCTAGGCTACCAGTTCTCTATAAATAGGACCTTTCGCTATTGTATTTAAAATGAATCTTTGATTAGTCTTATGCTATCTTATAACTTTATGGGGGCTGGCCATTCAGCCATGCCTAGACCTTTTGTTCTTATGTATTCTCAACGGTGGAGTTTCTATACCTATAGATTAAGGTGTGGAGCTCTGCTGTTCCTCATGAATTAATGCAAAGTACTATTATTTTTCTATTCAACTCAAGCCTATTTCTTCTCCAAGATATTCATTCACACTCAAGAACATGATGAATGTGATGATTATGTGATATTCATCACCATTCTCACCTATAAACGCGTGCCTGATAACCACTTCCGTTCTACATGCAAACAAGCTTGAATGTGTATCTCTTAGGTTTCTAATCTCAGATTAGAACCTTCGTGGTATAGGCTAGAATTATTGGCGGTCATTCTTGAGATCCGGAATGTCTAAACCTTGTCTGTGGTATTCCAAGTAGGATCTAGGAAGGGATGACTGTGACGATCTTCAAACTCGCGATTGTTGGGCGTGTGACAGACGCAAAAGGATCAATGGATCCTATTCCAACATGATCGAGAACTGACAGATGATTAGCCGTGTGGTGACAGCGCATTTGGAACATTTTCACTGAGAGGACGGGAAGTAGCCATTGACAACGGTGATGACCAACATAAAGCTTGCCATGGAAAAGAGTATGAATGGTTGGAAGAAGGCAATAGGAAAGCAGAGGTTCAGAAGAAACAAAGCATCTTCATACGCTTATCTGAAATTTCTACCAATGAATTACATAAGTATCTCTATCTTTATTCTATTTTATAATTATCAATTCTCCATAACCATTTGAATCTGCCTGACTGAGATTTACAAGATGACCATAGCTTGCTTCAAGTCGACAATCTCCGTGGGATCGACCCTTACTCACCTAAGGTATTACTTGGACTACCCAGTGCACTTGCTGGTTAGTTGTGCGAAATTGTGACAAAGTGTGATTCACGTTTGAGAGCTCCAAGTCTTTGGCGCCATTGTTGATGATCACAATTTCGTGCACCAAGTTTTTGGCGCCGTTGCCGGGGATATTTCGCGTTTGGACAACTGACGGTTCATCTTGTTGCTTAGATTAGGTAATTTTATTTTATGTTTAAGCTTTTTACTTCTTATTTTCGAAAAAGAATTTCAAAAATACAAAAAAAATTTCTATTCTGTTCTTCAGAGTTTTTAAGAATGAATTCTAGAGTTTAATGATGATTTGTTGAAGTCTGGCTAACTGTGAAGCCATGTCTAATCTTTTGGACCAAGGTTTCAACTTATCATCACAAGAGCTTGATGATTTCTATCAATCTTGCTGTTAAAAGTAATGATCTGCTAAAGCTTGGCTGGCCATTGGCCATGTCTAGTGTTTTAGACCGGAGCTTCCATTGAAAGCTTGGCTGGCTAGTATGCCATGTCTAATTCCTGGACCGGAGTCTTAGACTAACATTGCAATGATTCCTAGAATTCTTATTAAAAATTTTGAATCCTTTTATTCTCTTCTCCACTCAATTTTCGAAAAATCACAAAAAATTTTTATAAAATCATAAAAATAAAAAATATTTTATGTTTCTTGTTTGAGTCTAATGTCAATTTTTAAGTTTGGTGTCAATTGCATGTCTTTATCCCTCTTGCATTTTTTGAATATATGCATTATGTTCTTCATTGATCTTCAAGTCGTTCTTGATGATTTCAGTGCTCTGATCTTTAATTTCTCTTATTTTGTGTCTTTTGTTGTTCTTGCATGCATTGTTTATTTGATCTTAGTTGCATTCTTTATTGTTTCTCATTATTAAAAATTCAAATTTTTTTTTAAATTATGTCTTTTCAAGTCAATAACATAGAGAATTGAAGATTCAGAACATTCAGCGGAGGAATCACACAGAAAAAGCTGGGCGTTCAAAACGCCCAGTGAAGAAGGAAAACTGGCATTTAAACGCCAGCCAGGGTACCTGGCTGGGCGTTAAACGCCCAAAAAAGGTAGCATTTTGGGCGTTAAACGCCAGAATGGATGCCATTCTGGGCGTTTAACGCCAGAAGGACACTAGAGGGAAGATTTTGTTTTTAATTCAAATCTTTTTCAAATATTCATAATTTTTCAAAATCAAATCCTTTTCAAATCATATCTTTTCAATCATATCCTTTCAAAATCAATTTCTTTCCATTTTTTTATTTATTATTATTTTCGAAAATTCTTGTTACAACTAGTGATTTAATTCAAAATTTTCAAGTTGTTACTTGCCTATTAAGAAAGGATCAAATTTTAAATTCTAGAATCATATCTTCTAATTTTTTGTTAGTCAAGTAATCAACTTTAATTTTAAAACTTTCTTCTTTTAAATTTGATTCTCAATCATATCTTCTCAATCATATCTTTTCAATCACATCTTTTTTAAAATTAAGTTTCAATCATATCTTTTTTATTTTTAATTTCAAAATCTTTTTCAAAAATCACTTAATTTCTTTCCCAATCTTAGTTTTCGAAAATCAATTACCAAATTTTCAAAATTTCTTTTAATTATTTCAAAATCTTTTACTTTAATTTCAAAAATTCTTCCCCTCTTCTCACACCCTTCTATTTAAGGACTAACACTCCTCCTCAATATGCAATTCGAACTCTATCTCCCTTGATAAGTTCGAATTCTCTCTTCTCTACGTCCTCCTTCTATTCTTCTTTTCCTCTGACACCTCAAGGAATCTCTATACCGTGACATAGAGGATTCCATATTTTCTTCTTCTCTTTTTTCATATGAGCAGGAGTAAGGACAAGGGCATTCTTGTTGAAGCTGATCCTGAACCTGAAAGGACCTTGAAGAGAAAGCTAAGAGAAGCTAAAGTACAACTCTCTATAGAGAACCTAACAGAACTTTTCAAACAAGAAGAAGCCATGGCAGTCGAAAATAACAATAATGCAAGGAAGGTGCTTGGTGACTTTACTGCACCTACTCCTGACTTCTATGGGAGAAGCATTTCAATCCCTGCCATTGGAGCAAACAACTTTGAGCTTAAGCCTCAATTAGTTTCTCTAATGCAACAGAATTGCAAGTTTCATGGACTTCCATTGGAAGATCCTCATTAGTTCTTAGCTGAATTCTTCCAAATCTGTGACATTGTCAAGACCAATGGGGTTGATCCCGAGGTCTACAAGCTTATGCTTTTTCCCTTTGCTGTAAGAGACAGAGCTAGAACATGGTTGGATTCACAACCTAAAGAAAGCCTGAACTCTTGGGAAAAGCTAGTCAATGCCTTTTTGGCAAAATTCTTTCCACCTCAAAAATTGAGCAAGCTTAGAGTGGAAGTCCAAACCTTCAGACAGAAGGAAGGTGAATCCTTCTATGAAGCTTGGGAAAGATACAAGCAATTGATCAGAAGGTGTCCTTATGACATGCTTTCAGAATGGAGCATCATAGGTATTTTCTATGATGGTCTATCTGAACTATCCAAGATGTCATTGGACAACTCTGCTGAAGGATCTCTTCATCTAAAGAAGACGCCTGCAGAAGCTCAGGAACTCATTGAAATGGTTGCAAATAACCAATTCATGTACACTTCTGAAAGGGATCCTGTGAATAATGGGACAACTCAGAAGAAAGGAGTTCTTGAGATTGACACTCTGAATGCCATATTGGCTCAAAATAAAATATTGACTCAACAAGTCAATATGATTTCTCAGAGTCTGTCTGGAATTCAAGCAGCAACAGGCAATACCAAAGAAGCTTCATCTGAAGAAGAAGCTTATGATCCTGAGAACCCAGCAATGGAAGAGGTGAATTACATGGGAGAACCCTATGGAAACACCTATAATCCTTCATGGAGAAATCATCCAAACCTCTCATGGAAGGATCAACAGAGGCCTCAACAAGGCTTCAACAATAATAATGGTGGAAGAAATAGGTTTAGCAATAGCAAGCCCTTTCCATCATCTTCTCAGCAACAGACAGAGAATTCTAAGCAGAGCCACTCTGACTTAGCAACCATAGTCTCTGATCTAATTAAAACCACTCAAAGTTTCATGACTGAAACAAGGTCCTCCATTAGAAATTTGGAGGCACAAGTGGGTCAGCTGAGTAAGAAAGTTACTAAACTCCCTTCTAGTACTCTTCCAAGCAATACATAAGATAATCCAAAAGAAGAGTGCAAGGCCATCACCATAACCCACACGTCCGAACCTGGAGGGGAGGAAGAGGCAATGATCTCCACTGAGGAAGACCTCAATGGACGTTCACTGGCCTCCATGGAGTTCCCTAATGAGAAACCATGGGAATCTGAGGCTCACATTGAGACCATAGAGATTCCATTGAATTTACTTCTACCATTCATGAGCTCTGATAAATATTCTTCCTCTGAAGAGGATGAAGATGTTATTGAAGAGCAAGTTGCTAAGTACCTTGGAGCAATCATGAAGCTGAATGCCAAGTTATTTGGTAATGAGACTTGGGAGGATGAACCCCCCTTGCTCACCAAAGAACTGGATGACTTGACTAGACAGCGATTACCTCAAAAGAGACAGGATCCTGGAAAGTTCTCAATACCTTGTACTATAGGCACCATGACCTTTGAAAAAGCTCTGTGTGACCTAGGGTCAAGCATAAACCTCATGCCTCTCTCTGTAATGGAGAAACTAGGAATTTTTGAGGTTCAAGCTGCAAGAATCTCATTAGAGACGGCAGACAATTCAAGGAAACAAGCTTATGGACTTGTAGAGGATGTCTTGGTAAAGGTTGAAGACCATTACATCCCTGCTGATTTCATAATCCTAGAGACTGAAAAGTGTATGGATGAATCTATCATCCTTGGCAGACCCTTCCTAGCCACAGCAAAAGCTGTGATTGATGTTGACAGAGGAGAATTGGTCCTTCAAGTGAATAAGGACTCCCTTGTGTTTAAAGCTCAAGGATCTCCCTCTGTAATAATGGAGAAGAAGCATGAAAAGCTTCTCTCAATGCAGAGTCAAACAGAGCCCTCACATTTAAACTCTAAGTTTGGTGTTGGGAGGCCATGCTCTGAGTATCTGTGAGGCTCCATGAGAGCCCACTGTCAAGCTACTGACATTAAAGAAGCGCTTGTTGGGAGGCAACCCAATCTTACTTATCTATGTTATATTTCTATTTTCCATTGTTATTTTATGTTTTCTGTAGGTTGATGATCATGTGAAGTCACAAAAACAACTAAAAAAGCAAAAACAGAATGAAAAACAGTATAAAAAATAGAACACCTTGGAGAAGAAACTTACTGGCATTTAAAAGCCAGTAAAGGTAGCAGAATGGGTGTTAAACGCCCAGTCTGGCATCATTCTGGGTGTTTAACGCCAGAAAGGGGCACAGAGCTGGCGTTTAACGCCAGAAAAGGGTAAGAAGCTAGCGTTAAACGCTAGAAATGGGCAGCAACCTGGCGTTTAACGCCAGGATTGATAGAGAAGGGCATTTTGTATGCCACTTGGTGCAGGGATGAAAAATCCTTGACACCTCAGGATCTGTGGACCCCACAGGATCCCCACCAACCTCAACTCACTCTCTCTCTTCTTCACACCTTTTCATAATACTCTTCCCTAAATACCCTTCACCAATCAACTCAATACCTCTTCCCCAAAAAAACCCCTCCCCTATCAAATCCTACCCTCTTCTCCATCAACCCTTCACCAATCCACATCCATCCATCATAAAATCCTACCTACCTCACCTTTCAAATTCAAACCAATTTCCCTTCCAAACCCACCCTATATGGCCGAACCCTAACCCTCTCTCCACCCCTATATAAACCCATCTTCACTCCTTCATTTTCACACAACATAAAAACTACTTCTCCCCCTTGGCCGAAACACCAACCCACCCCACCTCCTCTATTTCTTCTTCTTCTACTCTCTTCTTACTTCTTTTGCTCGAGGACGGGCAAATCTTCTAAGTTTGGTGTGGTAAAAGCATTGCTTTTTGTTTTTCCATAACCATTTATGGCACTAAAGGCCGGAGAAACCTCTAGAAAGAGGAAAGGGAAGGCAAAAGCTTCCACCTCCGAGTCATGGAAGATGGAGAGATTCATCTCAAAGGTGCATCAAGACCACTTCTATGAAGTTGTGCCCAAGAAGAAGGTGATCCCCGAGGTCCCTTTCAAACTCAAAAAGGGTGAATATCCAGAGATCCGACATGAGATTCGAAGAAGAGGTTGGAAAGTTCTCACCAATCCCATTCAACAAGTCGAAATCTTAATGGTTCAAGAGTTCTATGCCAATGCATGGATCACCAAGAACCATGATTAAAGTGTGAACCTGGACCCTAAGAATTAGCTTACAATGGTCCGAGGGAAATACTTAGATTTCAGTCTAGAAAATGTAAGGTTGGCATCCAATTTGCCTATGATGCAAGGAGATGCACACCCCTACACTAGAAGGGTTAACTTTGATCAAAGGTTGGACCAAGTCCTCATAGATATTTGTGAAGAGGGCGCTCAATGGAAGAGAGATTCAAGAGGGAAGCCGGTTCAACTAAGAAGGCATGACCTCAAGCCCGTGGCTAGGGGATGGTTGGAGTTTATCCAACGCTCAATCAACCCCACTAGCAACCGGTCTGAAGTTACTATAGACCGAGCTATCATGATTCATAGCATCATGATTAGAGAGGAAGTAGAAGTTCATGAGGTTATATCCCAAGAACTCTACAAGGTGGCGGACAAGTCCTTTACTTTGGCAAGGTTAGCCTTCCCTCATCTTATTTGTCACCTTTGCAATTCAGCTGGAATTGACAAAGAAGAGGACATCCTCATTGATGAGGACAAGCCCATCACTAAGAAAAGAATGGAGCAAACAAGAGACCCCACTCATGGACAAGAGTATGAGGGAATTCCTCATCATGAAATCCTTGAGATGCCTCAAGGGATGCATTTTGCTCCACAAGATTATTGGGAGCAAATTAACACCTCCCTAGGAGAATTAAGTTCCAATATGGGACAACTAAGGATGGAGCACCAAGAGCATTCCATCCTCCTCCATGAAATTAGAGAAGACCAAAAAGTCATGAGGGAGGAGCAACAAAGGCAAGGAAGAGACATTGAGGAGCTCAAGCACTCCATAAGATTTTCAAGAGGAAGAACAAGCCGCCATCACTAAGGTGGACCCGTTCTTTAATTTCCTTGTTCTTTATTTTCTATTTTTTGAATTTTTATGCTTTATGTTTATCTATGATTGTGTCTTTATTACATGATCATTAGTGTCTTAGTGTCTATGCCTTAAAGTTATGAATGTCCTATGAATCCATCACCTTTCTTAAATGAAAAATGCTCTTAATTGAAAAAGAAAAAGAAGTACATGAATTTCGGATTTTAAAACAGTTTAATTATTTTGATGTGGTGGCAATAATTCTTGTCTTCTGAATGAATGCTTGAACAGTGCATATTTTTAAATTTGTTGTTTATGAATGTTAAAATTGTTGGCTCTTGAAAGAATGATGGAAAAAGGAGAAATGTTATTTGATGATCTGAAAAATCATAAAATTGATTCTTGAAGCAAGAAAAAGCAGTGAAAAGCTTGCAGAAAAAAATATATATGCGAAAAAAAAGAGAAAGAAAAAGAAAAAGCAACCAGAAAAAGCCAATAGCCCTTTAAATCAAAAGGCAAGGGTAAAATAAAAAGGATCCAAGGCTTTGAGCATCAGTGGATAGGAGGGCCCACAGGAATAAAATCCTGGCCTAAGCGTCTAAACCAAGCTGTCCCTAGCCATGTGCTTGTGGCGTGAAGGTGTCAAGTGAAAACTTGAGACTGAGCAGTTAAAGTCATGGTCCAAAGCAAAAAGAGTGTGCTTAAGAGCTCTGGACACCTCTAATTGGGGACTCTAGCAAAGCTAAGTCACAATCTGAAAAGGTTCACCCAGTTATGTGTCTGTGGCATTTATGTATCCAGTGGTAATACTGGAAAACAAAATGTTTAGGGTCACGGCCAAGACTCATAAAGTAGCTGTGTTCAAGAATCAACATACTTAACTAGGAGAATCAATAACACTATCTGAATTCTGAGTTCCTATAGATGCCAATCATTCTGAACTTCAAAAGGATAAAGTGAGATGCCAAAACTGTTCAGAAGCAAAAAGCTAAAAGCCCCGCTCATCTAATTAAGACTGATCTTCATAGATGTTTTTGGAATTCATTGTATATTCAATTCTTTTTATCCTATTTGATTTTCAGTTGCTTGGGGACAAGTAACAATTCAAGTTTGGTATTGTGATGAGTGGATAATTTATACGCTTTTTGGCATTGTTTTTAGTATCTTTTTAGTATATTTTAATTAGTTTTTATTATATTTTTATTAGTTTTTAAATAAAAATCACATTTCTGGACTTTACTATGAGTTTGTCTGTTTTTCTGTGATTTCAGGTATTTTCTGGCAGAAATTGAGGGACCTGAGCGAAAATCTGATTTAGAGGCTGAAAAAGGACTGCAGATGCTGTTGGATTCTGACCTCCCTGCACTCGAAGTGGATTTTCTGGAGCTACAAGAGCCCAAATGGCGCGCTCTCAATTGCGTTGGAAAGTAGACATCCAGGGCTTTCCAAAAATATATAATAGTCCATACTTTGCCCGAGTTTAGATGACACAAACTGGCGTTCAACGCCAGCTCTCTGTCTTATTTTGGAGTTAAACGCCAGAAACAGGTTGCAAAGCAGAGTTAAACGCTAGAAACAAGTTACAAACTGGCGTTTAACTCCAAGGAAGACCTCTGCATGTGAAAGCTTCAATGCTCAGCCCAAGCACACACCAAGTGGGCCCGGAAGTAAATTTCTGCATCATTTACTCATTTCTGTAACCCTAGTAACTAGTTTAGTATAAATAGAACTTTTTACTATCATGTTAAGGATCCGATCTTTGATTAGTCTTCTGCTATCTTAGAAATTTATGGGGGCTGGCCATTCGGCCATGCCTGGACCTTGTACTTATGTATTTTCAACGGTAGAGTTTCTACACACCATAGATTAAGGTGTTGAGCTCTGCTGTTCCTCATGAATTAATGCAAAGTACTATTGTTTTCTTATTCAATTCAAGCTTATTCCTATTCTAAGATATTCTCTTGCACTTCAACATGATGAATATGATGATCCGTGATACTCATCACTATTCTCAACCTATAAACGCGTGCCTGACAACCACTTCGGTTCTACCTTGGATTGAGCGTTTATCTCTTAGCCTCCTGATCTAAGATCAGAGTCTTCGTGGTATAGGCTAGAATTATTGGCAGCCATTCTTGAGATCCGGAAAGTCTAAACCTTGTCTGTGGTATTCTGAGTAGGATATGGGAAGGGATGGCTGTGACGAGCTTCAAACTCGCGAGTGCTGGGCGTAGTGACAGACGCAAAAGGATTACTGAATCCTATTCCAGTATGATCGAGAACCGACAGATGATTAGCTGTGCGGTGACAACGCATCTTGGACCATTTTCACTGAGAGGACGGGAAGTAGCCATTGACAATGGTGATGCCCTACATAAAGTTTGCCATGGAAAGGAGTAGGAATGATTGGATGAAGACAGTAGGAAAGCAGAGGCTCAGGAGGAACAAAAGCATCTCTATACGCTTATCTGAAATTCTCACCAATGAATTACATAAGTATCTCTATCCTATTTTATATTTTAATTATATTTTAATTATCAATTCACTATAACCATTTGAATCTGCCTGACTGAGATTTGCAAGATGACCATAGCTTGCTTCAAGCCGACAATCTCCGTGGGATCGACCCTTACTGACGTAAGGTTTATTACTTGGACGACCCAGTGCACTTGCTGGTTAGTTGTGCGAAGTTGTGACAAAGAACTAAGATTATGAATGTGCGTATTAAGTTTTTAGTGCCGTTACCAAGGAATGAACGATCACAATTTCGTACACCAAGTTTTTGGCGCCGTTGCCGGGGATTGTTCGAGTTTGGACAACTGACGGTTCATCTTGTTGCTCAGATTAGGTAATTTTATTTTAATTTTATGCTCTTTATTTCTTATTTTTGTAAAATACAAAAAATTTTTTCTTCTTTTTCATTTTTTCCAAAATAATTTTCGAAAAATACCAAAAAAAAATTAATAAAATCATAAAAACAAAAAATTATTATGTTTCTTGTTTGAGTCTTGTGTCAAATTTTAAGTTTGGTGTCAATTGCATCTTTTTAATTTTTCTTAAAATTTTTGAAAACTCATGCATTTGTTCTTCATGATCTTCAAGTTGTTCTTGATGATTTTCCTTGTTTGATCTATAATTTTTCTTGTTTTGTGTCTTTTCTTGTTTTCATATGCATTCTTGAATTATTAGTGTCTAGAGAATAAAAATTTTTAAGTTTGGTGTCTTGCATGTTTTTATTTTCTAAAAAAATTTCAAAAATATGTTCTTGATGTTCATCTTGACATTCAAAGTGTTCTTGGTGTTCATCTTGACATTCAAAGTGTTCTTGCATGCATTGTGTGTTTTGATTCACAATTTTCATGTTTTGAGTCTTTTTGTTGTTTTTCTCTTTTTTCATTAAAAATTCAAAAATAAAAAAAAAATTACTTTCCTTATTTCACTCATAAATTTTTGAAAATTTGAGTTGACTTTTTCAAAACTTTTTAGAATTTAATTGTTTCTTATGAGTTAAGTCAAATTTTCAATTTAAAAATTCTATCTTTATCAAATCTTTTTCAAAAATCAAATCTTCTTCATTTTTCTTTTATGATTTTCGAAAATTTCAAAATAATTTTCAAAAATCTTTTTCTTATTTTTGTTTCATATTTTTGAATTCATTGCTAACCTTTAATATTTCAATTCAAAAATTTCAAGTTTGTGACTTTCCTATCAAGAAAAATTCAATCTTTAAATCTTAAAATCATATCTTTTTGTTTCTTGTTAGTCAAGTAATCAACTTTAATTTTCAAAATCAAATCTTTTTAAATTTCTTTTTCAAATCTTTTTCAAAATAAGTTTCAATCACATCTTTTTCAAAATCAATTTTAAAATCTTTTCCAACTTCTTATTTTTTCAAAATTTATTTTCAAATCTTTTTCAATTAATCTTATCTTGTTTGATTCTTATCTTTTTCAAAACTACCTAACTAATTTTCTCTCTCTAATTTTCGAAAATCACTAACCTCTTTTTCAAAATTTATTTTCATTAACTAATTATTTTAAATTTTAATCTTAATTTTATTCCTTTTCATATTTTCGAATTTTAAATTTAATTTTAAATTAAAAACAAAAACAAAAACATTTTTATTTTATTTTAATTAATTTTTGAATTCTCTCCCCTCATCTCTTTCTAATTATTTTATTTATCTACTAACACTTATCTTCTTCTTAAAAATTTGAACCCTCTCCTTCTTTCTGTGTTCGAATTCTTTTTCTTCTCTTCTACTCATATAAGGAATCTCTATACTGTGACATAGAGGATTTCATATTTTCTTTTCTGTTCTCTTCTTTTTCATATGAGCAGGAACAAGGACAAGAACATTCTTGTTGAAGCTGATCCTGAACCTGAAAGGACCCTGAAGAGGAAGCTAAGAGAAGCTAAAGCACAACTCTCTGGAGAAAATCTGACAGAAATTTTCGAAAAAGAAGGAGACATGGCCGAAAATAATAACAATGTAAGGAAGATGCTTGGTGACTTTACTGCACCAAATTCCAATTTACATGGAAGAAGCATCTCAATCCCTACCATTGGAGTAAACAATTTTGAGCTAAAGCCTCAATTAGTTTCTTTGATGTAACAAAATTGCAAGTTTTATGGACTTCCATCAGAATATCCTTTTCAGTTCTTAACTGAATTCTTGCAGATCTGTAATACTGTTAAGACCAATGGGGTTGACTCCGAGGTCTACAGGCTTATGCTTTTCCCGTTTGCTGTAAGAGACAGAGCTAGAATATGGTTGGACTCTCAATCTAAAGATAGCCTGAACTCTTGGGATAAGCTGGTCACGGCTTTCTTAGCCAAGTTCTTTCCTCCTCAAAAGCTTAGCAAGCTTAGAGTGGATGTTCAAACCTTCAAACAGAAAGAAGGTGAATCCCTCTATGAAGCTTGGGAGAGATACAAGCAACTGACCAAAAAGTGTCCTTCTGACATGCTTTTAGAACGGACCATCTTGGATATATTCTATGATGGTCTGTCTGAATTATCAAAGATGTCATTGGACCATTCTGCAGGTGGATCCATTCACCTAAAGAAAACGCCTGCAGAAGCTTAGGAACTCATTGACATGGTTGCAAATAACCAGTTCATGTACAGTTCTGAAAGGAATCCTGTGAGTAATGGGACGCCTCAGAGGAAGGGAGTTCTTGAAATTGATACTCTGAATGCCATATTGGCTCAGAACAAAATATTAACTCAGCAAGTCAATATGATTTCTCAGAGTCTGAATGGGTTGCAAGCTGCATCCAACAGTACTAAAGAGGCATCTTCTGAAGAAGAGGCTTATGATCCTGAGAACCCAGCAATAGCAGAGGTGAATTACATGGGAGAATCCTATGGAAACACCTATAATCTCTCATGGAGAAATCATCCAAATTTCTCATGGAAGGATCAACAAAAGCCTCAAGAAGGCTTTAATAATGGTGGAAGAAACAGGTTTAGCAATAGCAAGCCTTTTCCACCATCCACTCAGCAACAGACAGAGAATTTTGAGCAGAATCTATCTAGCTTAGCAAAAATAGTCTCTGATCTATCTAAGGCCACTTTAAGTTTCATGAATGAAACAAGGTCCTCTATTAGAAATTTGGAGGCACAAGTGGGCCAGCTGAGTAAAAGAGTCACTGAAATCCCTCCTAGTACTCTCCCAAGCAATACAGAAGAGAATCCAAAAAGAGAGTGCAAGGCCATTTCCTTACTTGGTGTGGCCGAACCCAAAGAGGAGGAGGAGGACGTGAATCCTAGTGAGGAAGACCTCTTGGGACGTTCAGTGACCAATAAGGAGTTTCCCTTTGAGGAACCAAAGGAATCTGAGGCTCATCTAGAGACCATAGAGATTTCATTGAACCTCCTTTTACCATTCATGAGCTCTGATGAGTATTCATCCTCTGAAGAGGATGAAAACATTACTCAAGAGCAAGTTGTTAAATACCTTGGTGTAATCATGAAGCTGAATGCCAAATTATTTGGTAATGAGACTTGGGAAGATGAACCTCCCTTGCTTACCAATGAACTGAATGCATTGGATAGGCATAAATTACCTCAAAAGAAACAGGATCCTAGTAAATTCCTAATTCCCTATAACATAGGCACTGATGAGCGGATAATTTATACGCTTTTTGGCATTGTTTTTAGTATGTTTTTAGTAGGATCTAGTTACTTTTAGGGATGTTTTTATTAATTTTTATGTTATATTCACATTTCTAGACTTGACTATGAGTTTGTGTGTTTTTCTGTGATTTCAGGTATTTTCTGGCTGAAATTGAGGGACTTGAGCAAAAATCAGATTCAGAGGTTGAAGAAGGACTGCTGATGCTGTTGGATTCTGACCTCCCTGCACTCAAAGTGGATTTTCTGGAGCTACAAAATTCCAAATGGCGCGATCTCAACGGCGTTGGAAGGTAGACATCCAGGGCTTTCCAGAAATATATAATAGTCCATACTTTGAGCGAGTTTAGACGACGCAAAAGGGCGTTGAACGCCAGTTCTACGCTGCAGTCTGGAGTTAAACGCCAGAAACACGTCACGAACCAGAGTTGAACGCCAAAAACACGTTACAACTTGGCGTTCAACTCCAAAAGAAGCCTCTGCACGTGTAAACTTCAAGCTCAGCCCAAGCACACACCAAGTGGGTCCCAGAAGTGGATTTCTGTATCATTTACTCATTTCTGTAAACTCTAGTAACTAGTTTAGTATAAATAGGACTTTTTATCATCTTCGGAAGAATCTTTTGATTAGTTTTATGCTATCTTAGACCTTTGTGAGGGCTGGCCTCTCGGCCATGCCTGAACTTTTTACTTATGTATTTTTCAATGGTAGAGTTTCTACACACCATAGATTAAGGTGTGGAGCTCTGCTGTTCCTCAAAGATTACTGCAAAGCACTACTGTTTTTCTATTCAATTCAACTTATTCCGCTTCTAAGATATTCATTCGTACTTCAATATGATGGATGTGATGATCGTGACAGTCATCATCATTCGCAACTTATGAACGCGTGCCTGACAACCACTTCCGTTCTACCTTAGATTGAATGGATATCTCTTGGATATATAATACAGGGGACCGAGTCCGAGTTATTAGCGTAAAGTCGCGAGTAGGATCTGGGAAGGGATGGCTGTGACGAGCTTAAAACTCGGGAGTGCTGGCGTAGTGACAGACGCAAAAAGGATCAATGGATCCTATTCCAGTATGATCGAGAACCGACAGATGATTAGCTGTGCCGTGACAGAGCATTTGGACCTTTTTCACTGAGAGGATGGGATGTAGCCATTGACAACGGTGATGCCCTACATAGAGCTTGCCATGGAAAGGAGTAGGATTGATTGGATGAAGACAGCAGGAAAGCAGAGATCAGAGGAACGAAAGCATCTCTATACGCTTATCTGAAATTCTCATCAATGAATTACATAAGTACCACTATCCTATTTTATATTTTATTTAATTTTCATCCACTATAATTTCTTAAAACTATTTGAATCCGCCTAACTGAGATTTACAAGGTGACCATAGCTTGCTTCAAGCTGACAATCTCCGTGGGATCGACCCTTACTCACGTAAGGTTTATTACTTGGACGACCCTGTGCACTTGATGGTTAGTTGTATCGAAGTTGTGACAAATTATGAATTAAGATTAGAGCACCAAGTTTTTGGAGCCATTACCAGGGATCACAATTTCGTGCACCAAGTTTTTGGCGCCGTTGCCGGGGATTGTTCGAGTTTGGACAACTGACGGTTCATCTTGTTGCTCAGATTAGGTAATTTTCTTTTTTGTTTTATTTTCAAAGAAATTTGTTTTGAAAAATCTTTCAAAAAAAAAAAACATTTTTTTCCCTTTGTTTTCGAAAATTATTTTAAAATTTTTTAAGAATGAATTCTAAAGTTTCAAATTGGTATGCTGAAGTTTGGCTGGCCATCAAGCTTTAGACTAACCTGGTATGATTCATGGGATTTTGATTGAGGACTTTGAATTCATTACTTCCTTTTTCCTATATGTTTTTGAAAAAAGTAAAATAAAATACAAAAAAAAAAAATATACAAAAATACCAAAAAAAAAAACATTCATAAAATCATAAAATCAAAAATATTTTTTGTTTCTTGTTTGAGTCTAGAGTCAATTTTTAAGTTTGGTGTCAATTGCATTTCTAAAAATTTATGCATTTTTCGAAAATTCATACATTCATAGTGTTCTTCATGATCTTCAAGTTGTTCTTGGTAAGTCTTCTTGTTTGATCTTGATGTTTTCTTATTTTGTGTCTTTTGTTGTTTTTCATGTGCATCTTTGCATTCATAGTGTCTAAGCATTAAAGATTTCTAAGTTTGGTGTCTTGCATGTTTTCTTTGCATCAAAATTTTTTTTTTAAAAATATGTTCTTGATGTTCATCATGATCTTCAAAGTGTTCTTGGTGTTCATCTTGACATTCATAGTGTTCTTGCATGCATAATGTGTTTTGATTCATAATTTTCATGTTGTGAGTCATTTTTTATGTTTTTCTCTCTCATCATTAAAAATTCAAAAATAAAAAATATATCTTTCCCTTTTTCTCTCATAAATTTTCGAAAATTTGAGTTGACTTTTTCAGAACTTTTTAAAATTTAGTTGTTTCTTATGAGTCAAATCAAATTTTCAATTTAAAAATCTTATCTTTTTCAAAATCTTTTTCAAAAATCATATCTTTTTCATTTTTCTTATTTATTTTCGAAAATTTTAAAAATATTTTTCAAAAATATTTTTTTAATTTTATATCATATTTTCGAAAATATCATCAACAATTAATGTTTTTGTTAAAAAATTTTAAGTTTGTTACTTACTTGTTAAGAAAGATTCAAACTTTAAGTTCTAGAATCATATCTTGTGATTTCTTGTGAATAAAGTCATTAATTGTGATTTTAAAAATCAAATCTTTTTCAAAACTAATTTCAATCATATCTTTTCAAAAATATCTTTTTATCTTATCTTTTTCCAAATCATATCTTTTTAATCATACCTTTTCATATCATATCTTTTTCAAATATCTTTTCTAACTTCTTATCTTCTTATCTTTTAAAAATTGATTTTCAAAATTTGTTTCAACTAACTAATTAACTTTTTGTTTGTTTCTTATCTCTTTCAAAACTACCTAACTAACTATCCCTTTCTAATTTTCGAAAATATCTCCCTCTTTTTCAAAAAAATTCTTTTTAGTTAATTAATTGTTTAAATTTTAATTTTAATTTTAATTCTCCTTTAATTTTCGAAAATCATCAACTTCTTTTCAAAAATTAATTTTCGAAATTTCCTCTCCCTCATCTCCTTCTATTTATTTATTCATCTTCTAACACTTCTCTTCACCTCATATCTTTGCTCCTATCCTCACCCTTGTGTTTGGATTATTCATTCTTCTTCACTCTTATTCCCTTTCTTCTTCTACTCATACAAAGGAACCTCTCTCTACTGAGGCAAAGAGGATCCCTATTATTTTTTGTTCCCTTCTTTTTTATATGAGCAGGAGCAAGGACAAGAACATTCTTGTTGAAGCAGACCCTGAACCTGAAAGGACTCTGAAGAGGAAACTAAGAGAAGCTAAATTACAACAATCCAGAGACAACCTTACATAAATTTTCAAAAAGGAAGAGGAGATGGCAGCCGAAAATAATAATAATGCAAGGAAGATGCTTGGTGACTTTACTGCACCAAATTCCAATTCACATGGAAGAAGCATCTCCATCCCTACCATTGGAGCAAACAATTTTGAGCTTAAACCTCAATTAGTTTCTCTGATGCAACAAAACTGCAAGTTTCATGGACTTCCATCTGAAGATCCTTTTCAGTTCTTAACTGAATTCTCGCAGATCTGTGATACTGTTAAGACTAATGGAGTAGATCCTGAAGTCTACAGGCTCATGCTTTTCCCTTTTGCTGTGAGAGACAGAGCTAGAATATGGTTGGATTCTCAACCTAAAGATAGCCTGAACTCTTGGGATAAGCTGGTCACGGCTTTCTTAGCCAAGTTCTTTCCTCTTCAAAAGCTGAGTAAGCTTAGAGTGGATGTTTAAACCTTCAGACAAAAAGAAGGTGAATCCCTCTATGAAGCTTGGGAGAGATACAAGGAATTGACCAAAAAGTGTCCTTCTGACATGCTTTCAGAATGGACCATCCTGGATATATTCTATGATAGTCTGTCTGAATTAGCTAAAATATCATTGGATACTTCTGCAGGTGGATCCATTCACCTAAAGAAAATGCCTGCAGAAGTTTAAGAACTCATTGACATGGTTGCTAATAACCAGTTCATGTACACTTTTGAGAGGAATCCTGTGAGTAATGGGACGCCTCAGAAGAAGGGAGTTCTTGAAATTGATACTCTGAATGCCATATTAGCTCAAAAAAAATATTGACTCAGCAAGTCAATATGATTTCTTAGAGTTTGAATGGAATGCAAGCAGCATCCAACAGTACTTAAGAGGCATCTTCTGAAGAAGAAGCTTATGATCATGAGAACCCTGCAATAGCAGAGGTGAATTACATGGGTGAACCATATGGAAACACCTATAACCCCTCATGGAGAAATCACCCAAATTTCTCATGGAAGGATCAACAAAAGCCTCAACAAGGCTTTAATAATGGTGGAAGAAACAGGTTTAACAGTAGTAAACCTTTTCCATCATTCACTCAGCAACAGACAGAGAATTCTGAATAGAATCCATCTAGCTTAGCAAATTTAGTCTCTGATCTATCTAAGGCCACTCTGAGTTTCATGAATGAAACAAGGTCATCCATTAGAAATTTGGAAGCACAAGTGGGCCAGCTGAGTAAAAGGATTACTGAAATCCCTCCTAGTACTCTCCCAAGCAATACAGAAGAAAATCTAAAAGGAGAGTGCAAGGCCATTGAATTGACCATCATGGCCGAACCCACAAGAGAGGAGAAGGACGTGAATCCCAGTGAGGAAGACCTCCTGGGATGTCCAGTGATCAATAAGGAGTTTCCCTTTGAGGAACCAGAAGAATCTGAGGCTCATTTAGAGACCATAGAGATTCCATTGAACCTCCTTATGCCCTTCATGAGCTCTGATGAGTATTCTTCTTCTGAAGAGAATGAGGATGTTACTGAAGAGCAAGCTATCAAGTTCCTTGGTGCAATCATGAAGCTGAATGCCAATTTATTTGGTAATGAGACTTGGGGAGATGAACCCCCCTTGTTCACTTATGAATTAAATGCATTGGATCAACTGAGATTGCCTCAGAAGAAGCAGGATCCTGGAAAGTTCGTAATACCTTGCACCATAGGCACCATGACCTTTGAAAAGGCTCTATGTAACCTTGGGTCAGGGATAAACCTCATGCCACTCTCTGTGATGGAGAAACTGGGAATCTTTGAGGTGCAAGCTGCCAGAATCTCATTAGAGATGGCAGACAACTCAAGAAAAGAGGCTTATGGACAAGTAGATGACGTGTTAGTAAAGGTTGAAGGCCTTTACATCCCTGCTGATTTCATAATCCTAGACACTGGGAAGGATGAGGATGAATCCATCATCCTTGGAAGACCTTTCCTAGCCACAGCAAGAACTGTGATTGAGGTAGACAGAGGAGAATTGATCCTTCAACTGAATGAGGATAACCTTGTGTTTAAAACTCAAGGATCTTCTTCTGTAACCATGGAGAGGAAGCATGAAAAGCTTCTCTCAGTACAGAGTCAAACAAAGCCCCCACAATCAAAATCTAAGTTTGGTGTTGGGAGGCCTCAGCCAAACTCTAAGTTTGGTGTTGAACTCCCATATCCAAACTCTAAGTTTGGTGTTGGGAGTCTATAAAATTGACCTGATCACCTGTGTGGCTCCAATAGAGCCCACTGTCAAGCTATTGACATTAAAGAAGCGCTTGTTGGGAGGCAACCCAATTTTTATTTATCTAATTTTATTTTTATTTTTATTATTCTTTCATGTTTTATTAGGTTCATGATCATGTGGAGTCAAAAAATAAATAGAAAAATTAAAAACAGAATAAAAAACAGCAGAAGAAAAATCACACCCTGGAGGAAGGGCTTACTGGCGTTTAAACACCAGTAAGGAGCATCTGGCTGGCGTTCAACGCCAGAACAGAGCATGGATCTGGCGTTGAACGCCAGAAACAAGCAACATCCTGGCGTTCAGACGCCAGGAATGCACACTGAGGAAAGTTGGCGCTGAACGCCAGAAACAAGCATAGAACTGGCGTTCAACGCTAGAAACATGCTACATCTGGGCGTTGAACGCCCAGAACAAGCATCAATTCGGCGTTTAAATGCCAGAATTGTATGCAAAGGCATTTTACATGCCTCAAGGGTGCAGGGATGTAAATCCTTGACACCTAAGGATCTGTGGACCCTACAGGATTATCTCAGCATCTGTGGACCCCACAGGATCCCCACCTACCTCCACTCATACTCTCCCCTTTTCTCATTCATCCTCTCTTCCCAATAAACACCCTTCCCCAAAACCCTTCACCAATCACCTCAATCTCTCTTCCTTATCACCACCTACCACCACTCACATCCATCCACTCTTCCCCATAAACCCCACCTACCTTCAAAATTCAAAATCACTATCCCACCCAAACCCACCCCATATGGCCGAACCTTAACCCCTCTCCCTTCACTATATAAACCTCTCCATTCTTCTTCATTCTCACACAACACAACCCTCTCATCCCCTTCTTGGCCGAAACACAACACTCTCTCCTTCTCTTCTATATCTTCTTCTTCTTCTTCTTCTTCTTCTTCTTCTTCTTCTTCTTCTTCTTCTTCTTCTTCTTCTTCTTCTTCTTCTTCTTCTTCTCTTTCTTCTCTTGCTCGAGGGCGAGCAATATTCTAAGTTTGGTGTGGTAAAAGCATAAGCTTTTTGTTTTTCCATTACCATTGATGGCACCTAAGACCGGAGAATCCTCTAGAAAAGGGAAAGGGAAGACAAAATCTTCCACCTCCGAGTCATAGGAGATGGAAAGATTCATCTCCAAAGCCCATCAAGACCACTTATATGATGTTGTGGCCAAGAAGAAGGTGATCCCCGAGGTCCCTTTCAAACTCAAGAAAAATGAGTATCCGGAGATCCGACATGAGATCCAAAGAAGAGGTTGGGAAGTTCTAACAAACCCCATCTAACAAGTCGGAATTCTAATAGTTCAAGAGTTCTATGCTAATGCATGGATCACTAGGAACCATGATCAAAGTAAGAACCCGAACCCAAAGAATTATCTCACCATGGTTCGGGGGAAATACTTAGATTTTAGTCCGGAAAATGTGAGGTTGGCGTTCAACTTGCCAATGATGGAAGAGAACGCACGCCCCTACATAAGAAGAATCAACTTTGATCAAAGGTTGGACCAAGTCCTCATGGACATATGTGTGGAAGGAGCTCAATGGAAGATTGACTCAAAAGGCAAACCGGTTCAACTGAGAAGACTGGACCTTAAGCCTGTAGCTAGAGGATGGTTGGAGTTCATTCAACGCTCAATCATTCCCACTAGCAACCGGACTGAAGTTACTATAGACCGGGCCATCATGATCCATAGCATCATGATTGGGGAGAAAGTGGAGGTTCATGAGATTATACCTCAAGAACGCTACAAGGTGGCTGACAAGTCCTCCACTATGGCAAGGTTAGCCTTTCCTCACCTCATTTGCCACCTATGCAATTCGGCTAGGATTGACATAGAGGGAGATATCCTCATTGAAGAGGACAAGCCCATCATTAAGAAAAGGATGGAGCAAACAAGAGAGCCTATTCATGGATCTCAAGAGACGCATGAAGAAGCTCATCACCAAGAAACCCCTGAGATGCCTCAAGGGATGCACTTTCCTCCACAGAATTTTTGGGAGCAAATCAACACCTCCCTAGGAGAATTAAGTTCCAACATGGGACAATTAAGGGTGGAACATCAAGAGCACCCCATCATCCTTCATGAAATTAGAGAAGATCAAAGAGCAATGAGGGAGGAGCAACAAAGACAAGGAAGAGACATAGAAGAGCTCAAGGACATCATTGGTTCCTCAAGAAGGAAACGCCACCATCACTAAGGTGGACTCATTTCTTGTTCTTAAATTTTCTGTTTTTCATTTTCTTACGTTAAATGTTTATCTATGTTTGTGTCTTTATTACATGATCATTAGTGTCTAAGTGTCTATGCCTTAAAGTAGTGAATATGAATCCATTACCTCTCTTAAATGAAAAATATTTTAAAAACAAAAGAACAAGAAGTACATGTTTTCGAATTTATCCTTGAACTTAGTCTAATTATATTGATGTGGTGACAATACTTTTTGTTTTCTGAATGAATGCTTGAACAATGCATATGTCTTTTGAAGTTGTTGTTTATGAATGTTAAATATGTTGGCTCTTGAAAGAATGATGACAAGGAGACATGTTATTTGATAATCTGAAAAATCATAAAAATGATTCTTGAAGCAAGAAAAAGCAGTGAATACAGAAAGCTTGCAAAAAAAAAAGAGAAAAATGGTGAAAAAAAATATAATAGAAAGAATTTTTGGGAGCAAATCAACACCTCCCTAGGAGAATTAAGTTCCAACATGGGACAATTAAGGGTGGAACATCAAGAGCACCCCATCATCCTTCATGAAATTAGAGAAGATCAAAGAGCAATGAGGGAGGAGCAACAAAGACAAGGAAGAGACATAGAAGAGCTCAAGGACATCATTGGTTCCTCAAGAAGGAAACGCCACCATCACTAAGGTGGACTCATTTCTTGTTCCTAAATTTTCTGTTTTTCATTTTCTTACGTTAAATGTTTATCTATGTTTGTGTCTTTATTACATGATCATTAGTGTCTAAGTGTCTATGCCTTAAAGTAGTGAATATGAATCCATCACCTCTCTTAAATGAAAAATATTTTAAAAACAAAAGAACAAGAAGTACATGTTTTCGAATTTATCCTTGAACTTAGTCTAATTATATTGATGTGGTGACAATACTTTTTGTTTTCTGAATGAATGCTTGAACAGTGCATATGTCTTTTGAAGTTGTTGTTTATGAATGTTAAATATGTTGGCTCTTGAAAGAATGATGACAAGGAGACATGTTATTTGATAATCTGAAAAATCATAAAAATGATTCTTGAAGCAAGAAAAAGCAGTGAATACAGAAAGCTTGCAAAAAAAAAAAGAGAAAAATGGTGAAAAAAAATATAATAGAAAGAAAAAGAAAAAGCAAGCAGAAAAGGCCAAAAGCTCTTAAAACCAAAAGGCAAGAGCAAAAAGCCAATAACCCTTAAAACCAAAAGGCAAGGGTAAATATAAAGGATCCCAAGGCTTTGAGCATTAGTGGATAGGAGGGCCTAAAGGAATAAAATCCTGGCCTCAGCGGCAAAACCAAGCTGTCCCTAACCATGTGCTTGTGGCGTGAAGGTGTCAAGTGAAAACTTGAGACTGAGCGGTTAAAGTCAAGGTCCAAAGCAAAAGAAGAGTGTGCTTAAGAATCCTGGACACCTCTAATTGGGGACTTTAGCAAAGCTGAGTCACAATCTGAATAGGTTCACCCAGTTATGTGTTTGTGGCATTTATGTATCCGATGGTAATACTGGAAAACAAAGTGCTTAGGGCCACGGCCAAGACTCATAAAGTAGCTGTGTTCAAGAATCAACATACTGAACTAGGAAAATCAATAACACTATCTGAACTCTAAGTTCCTATACATGCCAATCATTCTGAACTTCAATGGATAAAGTGAGATGCCAAAACTATTCAAGAGGCAAAAAGCTACAAGTCCTGCTCATTTGATTGAGCTATGTTTCATTGATATTTTGAAATTTATAGTATATTCTCTTCATTTTATCCTATTTGATTTTCAGTTGCTTGGGGACAAGCAACAATTTAAGTTTGGTGTTGTGATGAGCGGATAATTTATACGCTTTTTGGCATTGTTTTTAGTATGTTTTTAGTAGGATCTAGTTACTTTTAAGGATGTTTTTATTAGTTTTTATGTTAAATTCACATTTCTGGACTTTACTATGAGTTTGTGTGTTTTTCTGTGATTTCAGGTATTTTCTGACTGAAATTGAGGGACTTGAGCAAAAATCAGATTCAGAGGTTGAAGAATGACTGCTGATGCTGTTGGATTCTGACCTCCCTGCACTCAAAGTGGATTTTCTAGAGCTAAAGAACTCCAAATGGCGCGCTTCCAATTGCGTTCGAAAGTAGACATCCAGGGATTTCCAGCAATATATAATAGTCTATACTTTGAATAAGGATTGACGATGTAAACTGGCATTTAACGCCAGTTTCATGCTGCAGTCTAGCGTCCAGCGCTAGAAACAAGTTGCAAAGTGGAGTTCAACGCCAGAAACACGTTACAAACTGGCGTTCAACTCCAAGAATGACCTCTCCACGTGTAAACTTCAAGCTTAGCCCAAGCACACACCAAGTGGGCCCCAGAAGTGGATTTCTGCATCATTTACTCATTTCTGTAAATCCTAGTAACTAGTTTAGTATAAATAGGACTTTTTATCATCTTCGGAAGAATCTTTTGATTAGTTTTATGCTATCTTAGACCTTTGTGAGGGCTGGCCTCTCGGCCATGCCTGAACTTTTTACTTATGTATTTTTCAACGGTAGAGTTTCTACACACCATAAATTAAGGTGTGGAGCTTTGCTGTTCCTCAAAGATTAATGCAAAGTACTATCGTTTTTCTATTCAATTCAACTTATTCCGCTTCTAAGATATTCATTTGTACTTCAATATGATGGATGTGATGATCATGACAGTCATCATCATTTGCAACTTATGAACGCGTGCCTGACAACCACTTCCGTTCTACCTTAGATTGAATGGATATCTCTTGGATATCTAATACAGGGGACCGAGTCCGAGTTATTAGCATCTTCGTGGTATAAGTTAGAACCCATGGATGGCCATTCCTGAGATCCGGAAAGTCTAAACCTTGTCTCTGGTATTCCGAGTAGGATCTGGGAAGGGATGGCTGTGACGAGCTTAAAACTCGCGAGTGCTGGGCGTAGTGACAGACGCAAAAAGGATCAATGGATCCTATTCCAGTATGATCGAGAACCGACAGATGATTAGCCGTGCCGTGACAGAGCATTTGGACCTTTTTCACTGAGAGGATGGGATGTAGCCATTGACAACGGTGATGCCCTACATAGAGCTTGCCATGGAAAGGAGTAGGATTGATTGGATGAAGACAGCAGGAAAGCAGAGATCAGAGGAACGAAAGCATCTCTATACGCCTATCTGAAATTCGCATCAATGAATTACATAGGTACCACTATCCTATTTTATATTTTATTTAATTTCATCCACTATAATTTCTTAAAACTATTTGAATCCGCCTAACTGAGATTTACAAGGTGACCATAGCTTGCTTCAAGCCGACAATCTCCGTGGGATCGACCCTTACTCACGTAAGGTTTATTACTTGGACGACCCAGTGCACTTGCTGGTTAGTTGTATCGAAGTTGTGACAAATTATGAATTAAGATTAGAGCACCAAGTTTTTGGAGCCATTACCAGGGATCACAATTTCGTGCACCAGGCACCATGACCTTTGAGAAGGCTCTGTGTGACCTGGGGTCAGGAATTAACCTTATGCCACTCTCTGTAATGGAGAAACTAGGAATCTTTGAGGTACAGGCTGCCAATTTCTCATTAGAGATGGCAGACAAATCCATGAAAATGGCTTATGGACAAGTAGAGTACGTGTTAGTAAAGGTTGAAGGCCTTTACATCCCTGCTGATTTCATAATCCTAGACACTGGGAAGGATGAGGATGAATCCATCATCTTTGGAAGACCCTTCCTAGCCACAAAAAGAGCTGTGATTGATGTGGACAGAGGAGAATTGGTCCTTCAACTGAATGAGGACAATCTTGTGTTTAAAACTCAAGGATATCCTTCTGTAACCATGGAGAGTAAGCATGAAAAGCTTCTCTCACTGCAGAGTCAACCAAAGCCCCCACAGTCAAACTTTAAGTTTGGTGTTGGGAGGCCACAACCAAACACTAAGTTTGGTGTTGAACCCCCACATTCAAACTCTAAGTTTGGTGTTGGGAGGTTCCAACAATGCTCTGAACATCCGTAAGGCTCCATGAGAGCTCACTGTCAAGCTATTGACATTAAAGAAGCGCTTGTTGGGAGGCAACCCAATGTTATTTACTTATATCTATTTATTTTATATTGTTATTTTATTTCTTTTAGGTTGATGATCATGTGGAATCACAAAAACTACTAAAAAAAATCAAAAATAGAATGAAAAACAGCTTTAAAAATAGCTCACCCTGGACAAAGAACTTATTGGCATTTAAACGCCAGTAAGAAGCATCAAACTGGCGTTTAACGCCAGAAAAAAGCATCAAGCTGGTGTTAAACGCCAGAAACAAGCACCAGACTGGCGTTTAACGCCAGAACAGAGCATGGAAGTGGCGTTAAACGCCAGAAACAGGCTACATTTGGGCGTTTAACGCCAAAAATAAGCAACAAGCTGGCATTTAACGCCAGACATGCATGCTAAGGGCATTTTACACGCCTAATTAGACCAGGGATGTTAAGTCCTTGACCCCACTGGATCTGTGGACCCCACAGGATCTCCACCTACCCCACCTCTTCTTCTCTCCTCTTCACACCTTTTCATAACTCTCTTCCCTAAATACCCTTCACCAATCACCTCCATACCTCTTCCACAACCATCATACAACCCACCTACACCCACCCACTCAAATTCAAACCATCACTCCTTCCTTTTCAGACATCATAAACACAACCCTTTCTTCTTCCTCTTGGCCGAATACACACCTCTCTCCCTCTCTTCCATTTTTCTTCTTCTTCTCCTTCTTTCTTTATTTTTTTGCTCGGGGACGAGCAAACATTTTAAGTTTGGTATGGTAAAAGCATTGCTTTTTATTTTTCCATAACCATTAATGGCACCTAAGGCCAGAGAAACCTCATGAAAGAGGAAAGGGAAGGCAATTGCTTCCACCTCTGAGTCATGGGAGATGGAGAGATTCATCTCAAAGGTCCATCAAGACCACTTCTATGAAGTTGTGGCCAAGAAGAAAGTGATCCTTGAGGTTCCTTTCAAGCTCAAAAAGAATGAGTATCCGGAGATCCGACATGAGATCCGAAGAAGAGGTTGGGAAGTTCTCACCAACCCCATTCAACAAGTCGGGATCTTAATAGTTCAAGAGTTCTATGCAAACGCATGGATCACTAGGAACCATGATCAAAGTGTGAACCCGAATCCAAAGAATTGGCTTACCATGGTTCGGGGGAAATACTTAGATTTTAGTCCGGAAAATGTAAGGTTGGCGTTCAACTTGCCATTGATGCAAGAAAACGCACGCCCCTACACTAGAAGGGTCAACTTTGATCAAAGGTTGGACCAAGTCCTCATGGACATATGTGTAGAAGGAGCTCAATGGAAAGTTGACTCAAGAGGCAAGTGATGCAGGCAGAAATTGGTGAATTAAAAATTATTAGAATATATGCGTTGCAAGTATAGTTCTTGACTCGCCAGAGATCCACCGCTCAATTTAGAAAGGTGTCACAGAAAATTGAAATTTAAAATACTGGGAGTATGAATCCCAGGTCGTCTCCTAACGAGTTGCAGGAAAGGTTGCTATTTTATTAATCAGATGTTTTTGAAAAGGGTTGAGTTGAGTAAACAGGAAATTAAATTGATGAAATTGAATAATGTAAATAAAAGCCTTGACTGGGAGTTGATTACATGGAAGCCCTATTCTTGATGGAACACTCTTAAGGTTAATTGACAATTGAGAGTTATTTCGTTTAGTTATCCTTTACTAAGTAAAGGGAGGTAAAACAAGTTGGAATGCTGTTCTATTCACAAGTCCCAATCCACTCTGGGGAGGATTGGTGTTAGGAATTAGAGAGCAATCCAACAATAACCCAATTGCAATCTTTCTCTTGAACCTTCCAATTCAAGGGTTTCTTTCAATCAACTCCCCATCAAGTTAGGGAACTACTCACTCATTGTAAAGGTAAAATTCGTAGCATATGAAAAGGAATTAAAGAAAGACATTATAAATAAAAATTGAAAATAATCAATTAAAAAAATAAAAGTGATCCTTGTATTAAATAATCCTAAAAATATTCCAATGGTAAAATTAAACAAAGCAAGGAACATGGAAGAGTAAGCCAAGTAAAGAAAACGAACTAGAATGATGAAGTCTTGATGAGGTAATAACTCTTCTCAATATCCTAATGCAAAAGGCTAGAGAAAACTAAAATCCTAAGAACTATGAATGTGTAGAGAGAAAACCTAGAAGAGGAGTAAAAGTAGATCTAAAAACTAAAACTGTGTAGAATGAATGTTGTCCTTGGTTTCTGCATGTTCTCTGGCTCTAGTCTGCTGTTCTGGGCTGAAAACTGGGTCAAGATAGGGCTCGAAATCGTCCCCAGCAAATTTGCAAATTATGCAGATCGCGCACGTCACGCGATCGCATCGCTCATGCGGACGCGTCATTCGCGTTTCTGCTTTGCCACGCGGACGCGTCGTCTATGCGGCCGCGTCACTCGTGCTATTCCATGCCACGCGGTCGCATCATCCATGTGGCCGCGTCGCTTCAAATTGCTCTCTTCCGTGCGGTCGCGTCATCCATGCGGCCGCGTCGCTTCTCGCTGGTCATCTCCTCAATTTCTTGTGTTCCTTCCATTTTTGCAGGCTTCCTTTCCAATCTCCAACTCATTCACGCCCTATAAAGCCTGAAACACTTAACACACAGATCACGGCATCGAATGGAATAAGGGAGAAATAAAATACATGATTAAAAGTCTCTAGGAAGCAAGTTTTCAACCATAAAGCATCTTTAGGAAGGAAATACAAATGCATGCTTATTTAATGAATAAGTGGGCAAAGATCATGATAAAACCACACAATTTAAACACAATATAAACCATGAAATAGTGGTTTATCAACCTCCCCACACTTAAACATTAGCATGTCCTCATGCTTAACTGAAGGGGATAAAATAAATGAGTAAGAACATGTGAAACCTATGAAATGCAATGCAACCTATATATATGAATACAACTATATGATTCTTGTCCACTTGATAAAAAGTAAGTAAGTTCTTCAAAACAATTATAATTCAAATTCCACTAATTCAATTCTTATAAAGTAAGAGCAGATAAAAATGCAAGAGGATAGCTCATGAAAGCAGGGAACATAGAAATTCAAGCATGGAACCCTCACTGATGGTGTATGTACACTCTAGTCTCTCTAGTGTATAGGGTAATCACTCTATCCTTCTCTAATCATGCTTTCTAATTTTTGTTCTTCTCCTAACCAATCAACAACATTTATTATACCAATGCAAACATCATGAAGTCTTTTCAAGGTTGTAATGGGGCCAAGGTAAAGGTAGGGATACATATATGGTCAAGTGAGCTTATAAATTGAATCTTTAATTATCCCAAGCCTCAACCCAACCTATATATTTTACATAACTTTAGAATTCATACCTAGCTACCCAGAGTTCCCCTTTTACATTCCATACTCATGTATCAACTTTTTATTTTAATTTTCATCATATGTGCATTGATCCCTGAATTCTTAATTCAACATTGGGGTAATTTTGTCCCCTTATTTATTTATTGGGTTTTTTTTTTAAAATAAAAGTAAACATAGCTTATCAATGCACATAGATTTTTAATTCTTATAGTTTCACATGAGTAGGTATCCAAATTCCCATTGTATTATCATGACACATTCCCTTAATAACTTTTGTTCCCATAATTTCCCATACTTAACTAGCACACACAATTCTATCTTAAGCTAACCAAAGATTCAATTTAGAATATACAATTTGTTTTCCACTTAAGGCTAGTAATATGGTGAAATATAGAACAAATGGGATTTAAAGGCTCAAAGTGGTTAACAAAGGTAATTGAAAAGGGTAGGCTTAATTTGGATGAGTGAGTTTAAGCAAATAATGGCCTCAATCATGTGCAAGCATATAAATATAATAAATATTGGACATATAAGATAGAAAAAAATATAGATTACAATCATAGAGAAGTAAACACACAAGAATAAATTAATTATGGTTAAATAGTGTAACCATGCATAAAGGCTTAAATCTTCACAGGTTGTGTGTTCTTTTAGCTCAAACATCATGTTCCAAATACAACTTCAAGCAGATTTATCATAAAAATTTTAAAAATGAGTGAAATTTGTTCCAAAGATAGGGTCGTAGAAGAAACTTATTGTCTTTTCAATCAAGTAGAGCATGCATGCAACTAACCTATTACTATGCAATTTATCCTATTCTATAGAAGAAAGAAAAACTAACTAAAATCCTTATTTATTGGTGCTAGGGAAGAGAAATTATCTCCGGAAGTCAGGTACTGACCGACCTTCCCACACTTAAGGCTTTGCACCGTCCTCGGTGCCATCTGTCAGGAACAGGGGTGGGCTGGTAGCAGTATCTCCACAGTCGGAACCATCATGGCTCCCTGTGCTGGTAAAAGAAGTGGAGTCCGGGGTGTCTGAGTCCTTGAATTTTCCTTTGAATAACTCCTTGAGGTGTTTGAATCGGCACTCGTTACGGCGCTCTCTTAACTTCGCTTGCTGTTCTTGCCGATCCAATCTTCTGATTAACTGCTGGAGCTGTTAATCAGTTGTAGGTGCTTGTGGTGTTGAAGAAGGAATGTCTTCAACTGGAGCAGTAGGAAGGCTGGTAGTGGCTGCTGGAAGTCTGAGGTACTTCCCATTGGGGACATACTAATCGTCCCGTGGGAGCATGTCTTTGGTGTCTCCAGCTTTGTAGGAAACTCCGGCTGCTGAGACAAGATCTGAGACCAAGGCGGGAAAAGGTAAGTTGCCCGCAATTTGTACGTGTCTGATGAGCGGATAATTTATACGCTTTTTGGCATTGATTTTAGTATGTTTTTAGTAGGATCTAGTTACTTTTAGGGATGTTTTCATTAGTTTTTATGTTAAATTCACATTTCTGGACTTTACTATGAGTTTGTGTGTTTTTCTGTGATTTCAGGTATTTTCTGGCTGAAATTGAGGGACTTGAGCAAAAATCAGATTCAGAGGTTGAAGAAGGACTGCTGATGCTGTTGGATTCTGACCTCCCTGCACTCAAAGTGGATTTTCTGGAGCTACAGAACTCGAAATGGCACGCTTCTAATTGCGTTGGAAAGTAGACATCCAGGGCTTTCCAGAAATATATAATAGTCCATACGTTGGCCAAGAATAGATGACGTAAACTGGCGTTCAACGCCAGCTTTCTGCCCAAATTTGGCGTCCAGCGCTAGAAAAGTAGCCAAAACCAGAGTTGAACGCCCAAACTGGCACAAAAGCTGGCGTTCAACTCCAAGAAGGACCTCTACACGTGCAACACTCAAGCTCAGCCCAAGCACACACCAAGTGGACCCCGAAAGTGAATTTATGCATCAATTACTTACTCATGTAAACCCTAGTGACTAGTTTATTATAAATAGGACCTTTTACTATTATATTAGACATCTTTGGACGCCTGGTTCTTAGATCAGAGGGGCTGGCCATATCGGCCATGCCTGAACCTTTCACTTATGTATTTTCATGGTAGAGTTTCTACACTCCATAGATTAAAGCGTGGAGCTCTGCTATTCCTCAAAGATTAATGCAAAGTACTACTGTTTTCTATTCAATTCATCTTGTTTCGCTTCTAAGATATCCATTCGTACCCAAGAACATGATGAAGGTGATGATTATGTGACGCTCATCATCATTATCCCTTATGAACGCGTGTCTGACAAACACTTCCGTTCTACATGCAACAAGCTAGAATGAATATCTCTTAGATCTCTTAATCAGAATCTTCGTGGCTTAAGCTAGAATGATGGCGGCATTCAAGAGAATCCGGAAAGTCTAAACCTTGTCTGTGGTATTCCGAGTAGGATTCAATGAATGAATGACTGTGACGAGCTCCAAACTTGCGATTGCAGGGCGTTAGTGACAGACGCAAAAGGATAGTAAATCCTATTCCAGCATGATCGAGAACCGACAGATGAATAGCCGTGCCGTGACAGGGTGCGTTGATCATTTTCACTGAGAGGATAAGATGAAGCCATTGACAAAGGTGATGCCTCCAGACGATTAGCCGTGCCGTGACAGGGCATTGGATCATTTTCCCGAGAGATGACCGAAAGTAGCCGTTGACAATGGTGATGTATCACATAAAGCCAGCCATGGAAAGGAGTAAGACTAATTGGATGAAGATAGCAGGAAAGCAGAGGTTCAGAGGAACGAAAGCATCTCCATTCGCTTATCTGAAATTCTCACCAATGAATTACATAAGTATTTCTATCCTTACTTTCTGTTTTATTTACATAATATATTGTAGCCCATATGAGTTAACTTAACTGAGATTTACAAGGTGACCATAGCTTGCTTCATACCGACAATCTCCGTGGGATTCGACCCTTACTCACGTAAGGTATTACTTGGACGACCCAGTGCACTTGCTGGTCAGTTACACGGAGTTGTGAACCGTGGTTTTGGCATCATGTTTTTTTGGCGCCATTTCCAGGGAAAGAAAGAGCAATGAACTTTACATAATTAAAGTGTAATCACGATTCTGCGTACCAAGTTTTTGGCGCCGTTGCCGGGGATTGTTTGAGTATGGACAACTGACGGTTCATCTTGTTGCTCAGATTAGGTAATTTTCTTTTTATTTTGTTTTAAAAAATTTTTCAAAAATTCTTTCAAAATTTTCTCCTTTGTTTTCGAAAAAAAAAAATAATATAAAAAATGTTTTCAAAAAAAAAATAATAAAATATATTTTTATTCAAAATTTTTAAGAATGAATTCTAGTGTTTTATAAAGCATGTGAAGCCTGGCTGGCTGTAAAGTCATGTCTAAATTTATTTGGACTGAGGCTTGCAATTTGTTATCAAGAGCAATATACTCTGATGTTAAATGCTGAAGCTTGGCTGGCCATTGGCCATGTCTAGTGTTTTGGACTGGAGCTTTCATTGAAAGCTTGGCTGGCTAGTGAGCCATGTCTAATTCCTGGACTGAAGCTTTAGACTAAGAATGCAAGATTCCTGGAATTCATGTTAAAAATTTTGGAATCCTTATTTTTTCTTTTTCATATAATTTTCGAGAAAAATCCAAAAAAAAAATTAGAAAATCATAAAAATCAAAAACATTTTTTGTGTTTCTTGTTTGAGTCATGAGTCATGTCATAAGTTTGGTGTCATTTGCATGTGCATCTTGCATTTTTCGAAAATTTCATGCATTCATAGTGTTCTTCATGATCTTCAAGTTGTTCTTGGTAAGTCTTCTTGTTTGATCTTGATGATTTTTTGTTTTGTGTTGTATGGTGTTTTTCATATGCATTCTTGAATTCTTAGTGCGTAAGCATTAAAGAATTCTAAGTTTGGTGTCTTGCATGTTTTCTTTGCATTAAAAATTTTTCAAAATTGTGTCTATGATGTTCATCTTGACATTCATAGCATTCTTGCATGCATTCATTGTTTTGATCTAAAAATTTCATGCATTGCATCATTTTTCTTGTTTTTCTCTCTCTTCATTAAAAATTCAAAAAAAAAAAAAAAATTATCTTTCCTTTTTTCTCTCTCATCAAATTCGAAAATTTGAGTTGACTTTTTCAAAATTTTTTAAATTCAAGTTGTTTCTTATAAGTCAAATCAAATTTTCAATTTGAAAATCTTATCTTTTTCAAAATCTTTTTTAAAAAAATCAAATCTTTTTCAAAATTCTTAGTTATTTTTGAAAATTCCAAAAATATCTTTCAAAAATCTTTTTCTTATTTTTATATCAAATTTTCGAAAATAACATAATCAATTAATGTTTTGATTCAAAAATTTGAAGTTTGTTACTTGCTTGTTAAGAAAGATTCAAACTTTAAGTTCTAGAATCATATCTTGTGATTTCTTATGAATCAAGTCATTAATTGAGATTTTAAAAAATCAAATCTTTTTCAAAACTAATTTCTAAAATATCTTCTTATCTTACCTTTTTCAAAAAGTTGGTTTCAAAATATCTTTTCTAACCTCCTAACTTCTTATCTTTTCAAAATTTGTTTCAACTAACTAACTAACTTTCTGTTTGTTTCTTAACTTTTTCAAAACTACCTAACTAACTCTCTCTCTCTAATTTTCGAAAATATCTTCCCTCTTTTTCAAAAATTTCTTTTTAATTAACTAATTATTCTTATTTTTATTTTTGATTTTAAAAAAATTTTCGAAAAATACTAACATTTTTCAAAAACCATTTTCGAAAATCACTAACTCTTTTTCAAAAATATTTTTCGAAAATTCTCCCTCTCTCATCTCATTCTATTTATTTATTCATCTACTAACATCTCATCTCACATCTCAACCCTCCTCACAGTTGTGTTTCTTCCATTATGTTACATTCTTTGTCTCCCCCTCTTCTTCTACTCACACAGGGATCCCTATACTCTGAATGCCATATTGGCTCAGAATAAAATATTGACTCAGCAAGTCAATATGATCTCTCAGAGTCTGCATAGAATGCAAGCTGCATCCAACAGTACTCAAGAGGCATCTTCTGAAGAAGAAGCTTATGATCCTGAAAACCCTGCAATAGCAGAGGTAAATTATTTAGGTGAACCTTATGGAAACACCTATAACTCATCATGGAGAAATCATCCAAATTTCTCATTGAAGGATCAAAAGCCTCAACAAGGCTTTAATAATGGTGGAAGAAACAGGTTTCACAATAATAAACCTTTTCCATCATCCACTCAGCAACAGACAGAGAACTCTGAACAAAATACTTCTAATTTGGCAAACTTAGTCTCTGATCTGTCTAAGGCTACTGTAAGTTTCATGAATGAAACAAGATCTTCCACTAGAAATTTGGAAGCACAAGTGGGCCAGCTGAGTAAAAGGATCACTGAAATCCCTCCCAGTACTCTCCCAAGCAATACAGAAGAGAACCCAAAAGGAGAGTGCAAGGCCATTGACATAAGCACCATGGCCGAACCTACAAGGGGAGTGGAGGACGTGAATCCTAAGGAGGAAGACCTCCTGGGACGTCCAGTGATCAATAAGGAGCTTCCCTCTGAGGAACAAAAGGACTCTGAGGCTCATCTAGAGACCATAGAGATTCCATTGAACCTCCTTTTGCCCTTTGGTGCACGAATTGTGAATCACACTTTTCACAACGCGTACCACTAACCAGCAAGTGCACTGGGTCGTCCAAGTAATACCTTACGTGAGTAAGGGTCGAATCCCACAGAGATTGTTGGTTTGAAGCAATCTATGGTTATCTTGTAAATCTTAGTCAGGAAGTCAATTATGGTTATCAGTTGAATTGTGAATAACCAAGAGAGCATAAATTAAAGGTTACTTGTTGTGCAGTGATGGAGAATATGTTGGAGTTTTGGAGATGCTTTGTCTTCTGAATCTCTGCTTTCCTCTGTCTTCTGATTCACGCACGCACGTCCTCCTATGGCAAGCTGTGTGTTGGTGGATCACCGTTGTCAATGGCTACCTTCCATCCTTCCAGTGAAAACTACGCTCACGCGCTCTGTCACAGCACGGCTAATCACCGGTTGGTTCTCGATCCGGTTGGAATAGGATTTACTATCCTTTTGCGTCTGTCACTAACGCCCAGCCTTCAGGAGTTTGAAGCTCGTCACAGTCATTCAATCCTTGAATCCTACTCAGAATACCACAGACAAGGTTTAGACTTTCCGGATTCTCATGAATGCCGCCATCAGTTCTAGCTTATACCACGGAGATTCTGATTAAGGAATCTAAGAGACACTCATTCAATCGGATATAGAACGGAGGTGGTTGTCAGGCACACGTTCGTGGGTTGAGGAAGGTGATGAATGTCACAGATCATCACCTTCATCGCAGTTAAGCGCGAATGAACATCTTAGATAGGAACAAGCGTGTTTGAATGGAAAACAGAAATACTTGCATTAATTCATCGAGACACAGCAGAGCTCCTCACCCCCAACAATGGGGTTTAGAGACTCATGCCGTCAGAGAATACAAAGTTTAGATCTGAAATGTCATGAGATACAAAATAAGTCTCTAAAAGTTGTTTAAATACTAAACTAGTAGCCTAGGGTTACAAAATATGAGTGGACTATGATGGATGATGCAGAGGTCCACTTCTGGGGCCCACTTGGTGTGTGCTGGGGCTGAGATTTGAGTGAGTCACGTGCAGAGGCCATTTGTGGAGTTGAACGCCAGTTTTTATGCCAGTTTGGGCGTTCAACTCCAGTTTTTGATCCTTTTCTGGCGCTGGACGCAAGAATTGGGCAGAGAACTGGCGTTGAACGCCAGTTTACGTCGTCTATCCTTGTGCAAAGTATGAACTATTATATATTGCTGGAAAGCCCTGGATGTCTACTTTCCAATGCAATTGGAAGCATGCCGTTTCGAGTTCTGTAGCTCCAGAAAATCCAATTTGAGTGCAGGGAGGTCAGAATCCAACAGCATTAGCAGTCCTTTTTCAGCCTGAATAAGATTTTTGCTCAGCTCCTTCAATTTCAGCCAGAAAAATACCTGAAATTACAGAAAAACACACAACTCATAGTAAAGTCCAGAAATATGAATTTTTCCTAAGAACTACTAGAAATAGACTAAAAACTAACTAAAACATACTCTAAACTATATGAAATTATCCCCAAAAAGCGTATAAAATATCCGCTCATCACAACACCAAACTTAAACTGTTGCTTGTCCTCAAGCAACTAGACAAATAAAATAGAAGACTAATAGGTTGAGAGGCAATAATATCTCAGAGTTTTTGAATGAAGCTCAGATCCTACTTAGATGAGCGGGACTAGTAGCTTTTTGTTTCTGAACAGTTTTGGCATCTCACTTTATCCATTGAAGCTCAGAGTGATTGGCATCTATAGGAACTCAGAATTCAGATAGTGTTATTGATTCTCTTAGTTTAGTGTGATGATTCTTGAACACAGCTTCTTTATGAGTCTTGGCCGTGGCCCTAAGCACTTTGTTTTCCAGTATTACTACCAGATACATAAATGCCACAGACACATAACTGGGTGAACCTTTTCAGATTGTGACTCAGCTTTGCTAAAGTCCCCAATTAGAGGTGTCCAGAGTTCTTAAGCACACTCTTCTTTTTGCTTTGGACCTTGACTTTAACCGCTCAGTCTCAAGTTTTCACTTGACACCTTCACGCCACAAGCACATGGTTAGGGACAGCTTGATTTAGCCGCTTAGGCCAGGATTTTATTCCTTTTTGGCCCTCCTATCCACTGATGCTCAAAGCCTTGGGATCCTTTTTATTACCCTTGCCTTTTGGTTTTAAGGGCTGTGGCTTTTTGCTCTTGCCTTTTGGTTTTAAGAGCTTTGGCTTTTTCTGCTTGCTTTCTCTTTTTTTTTTTTCTTTTCTGCAAGCTTTGTTCTTTGCTGCTTTTTCTTGCTTCAAGAATCATTTTTATGATTTTTCAGATTCTCAATAACATGTCTCATGTTCATCATTCTTTCAAGAGCCAACATATTTAACAGTCTTAAACAACAAATTCAAAAGATATATGCACTGTTCAAGCATTCATTCAGAAGACAGAAAGCATTGCCACCACATTTAACTAATTAGAATTTCTCTTATTAAAACTCGAAATTTTATTGCTTCTTATTCAAAAGATCTACTACTTTATTCATGTTTGCTGATGATGAGAAAAATAAACTATAGCTTAATTGGAGATAAAATCAAAATAGATACTAATTACTACTATATGACTCCTAAGGTAAAATTAAAATAAGAACAGTTATCACAGAGTTAAGGCTAAGATTAGAACTCAACAACCTTGAGGTTTAGGAAGTGGATGTTCCTCTAGTCGGTGAGGTGCTTGGTCCTTCAAGAGAAAATTTCTGGCGCTTCAGTTCCTTTAAATCACGCCCTTGCTCCTCTTGGAGTGGGTTGTTTTCCTTTAGGGGCCATGATCTTAGTGATCACGGATAAGCACACCAAACTTAGAGCTTTGCTTGTCCTCAAGCAAAAGAAAAAGAAGGAGATGGGTAGAAGGAGAGCTCCTTCCCACCATCCTGGTGTTTGAACGCCCAAACACTGCCTGTTTTGGGCGTTCAACGCCCAAATGCTGCTCTCCTGGGCGTTCAACGCCCAGTTGTTGCCCTTTTTTGGCGTTGAACGCCAGATAGCTATCCTTACTGGCGTTTTCTTATCAGTAAGCTCCCTATCTCTGTTTTGTGTGTAGATTCCTTCTGTAACCCTGTAAACTTATGCAAATGATTCTTTACCTTAGTGTCAGTAAACTTTATATAAACAAATAAAAATAAAAATAGGGCAAAATGCTTAGAGGATTGTTGCCCCATGGCTGGGTTGCCTCCCAGAAAGCGCTTCTTTATTGTCTTTAGCTGGACCTTGCTGAGCTTTTAATCTAGCTTCAGCCTTGAGCATTCTTGCTCAATGTTGCCTTCAAGATAATGCTTGATTCTTTGTCCATTGACAATGAACTTCTTATCATAATCAATATCTTGAAGCTCCACGTAACCATATGGTGACACACTTGTAATCACGTATGGTCCCCTCCACCGGGATTTCAGTTTCCCGGGGAATAGCCTGAGTCTAGAGTTAAACAACAGGACCTTCTGTCCTGGTTCAAAGATTCTAGATGACAGCTTTCTGTCATGCCATTTTTTTGATTTTTCTTTATAAAGCTTGGCATTTTCGAAAGCTGTGAATCTGAATTCCTCTAACTCATTTAGCTGGAGCAATCGTTTTTCTCCTGCTAATTTGGCATCTAAGTTTAGGAATCTGGTTGCCCAGTAGGCCTTATGTTCCAGTTCCACGGGCAGGTGACATGCCTTACCATACACCAGTTGGTATGGAGAGGTCCCTATAGGGGTCTTGAATGCTGTTCTGTAAGCCCACAGAGCATCATCCAAGCTCCTTGCCCAATCCTTTCTACGGGTATTTACTGTCCGTTCCAGGATTCTCTTTAATTCTCTGTTAGAGACTTCAGCTTGCCCGTTGGTTTGTGGATGATATGGAGTGGCCACTTTGTGGCGAATTCCATACCGAACCATGGCAGAGTAAAGCTGTTTATTGCAGAAGTGAGTGCCCCCATCACTGATTAACACTCTAGGGACACCAAACCTGCTAAAGATATGTTTCTGGAGGAACTTCAGCACTGTTTTAGTATCATTGGTGGGTGTGGCAATAGCCTCAACCCATTTTGATACATAGTCAACTGCCACCAGAATATAAGTGTTTGAGTATGATGGTGGGAAAGGTCCCATGAAGTCAATTCCCCATACATCAAACAACTCTATTTCCAAGATTCCTTGTTGAGGCATGGCGTAACCATGAGGCAGATTACCAGCTCTTTGGCAACTGTCACAATTACGTACAAACTCTCGGGAATCTTTATAGAGTGTGGGCCAATAGAAGCCACATTGGAGGACCTTGGTGGCTGTTCGCTCACCTCCGAAATGGCCTCCATATTGAGATCCGTGGCAATGCCATAGGATTCTCTGTGCTTCCTCTCTGGGGACACACCTACGGATAATTCCGTCTGCACATCTCTTAAAGAGATAGGGTTCATCCCACAAGTAGTACTTTGCATCAGTAACTAATTTCTTCTTTTGTATTCTATTGTACTCCTTGGGTATGAACCTTGCAGCTTTATAGTTTGCAATATCGGCAAACCATGGTGCTTCCTGAATGGCAAATAGATGCTCATCAGGGAACGTCTTAGAGATCTCAAGAAAGGGGAGGGACGTCCCTTCCACTGGCTCTATCCGGGACAGATGATCAGCCACTTGGTTCTCTGTCCCTTTTCTGTCTCTTATTTCTATATCAAACTCTTGCAGAAGCAATACCCATCTGATGAGCCTGGGTTTTGAATCCTGCTTTGTGAGTAGATATTTAAGAGCAGCATGGTCAGTATACACAATCACTTTTGATCCTACTAAGTATGATCTGAACTTGTCAATGGGGTAAACCATTGCAAGTAGTTCTTTTTCTGTGGTTGTGTAATTTTCTGGGCATCATTTAGAACGCGACTGGCATAATAAATGACATGCAGAAGCTTGTCATGCCTCTGTCCCAATACTGCACCAATGGCATGATCACTGGCATCACACATTAATTCAAATGGCAATGTCCAGTCTGGTGCAGAAATGACTGGTGCTGTGACCAGCTTAGCTTTCAGCGTTTCAAACGCCTGCAGGCATGCTGTGTCAAACTCAAATGGCGTGTCAGCAGCTAGCAGATTGCTTAGAGGTTTTGCAATTTTTGAAAAATCCTTTATAAACCTCCTATAGAATCCTGCATGCCCCAGAAAGCTTCTGATTGCCTTAACATTGGCAGGTGGTGGTAATTTTTCAATTACCTCTATTTTTGCTTGATCCACCTCTATTCCCTTGTTTGAGATTTTATGCCCAAGAACAATTCCTTCAGTCACCATGAAGTGACACTTTTCCCAGTTTAAGACTAGGTTGGTTTCTTGGCATCTTTTCAGAACAAGTTTCAGGTGATCAAGACAGGAGCTGAATGAGTCTCCATATACTGAGAAGTCATCCATGAAGACTTCCAAAAATTTTTCCACCATATCAGAGAAAATAGAGAGCATGCATCTCTGGAAGGTTGCAGGTGCATTGCATAGCCCAAAGGGCATCCTTCTATAAGCAAACACTCCGGATGGACATGTGAATGCTGTTTTCTCTTGATCCTGAGGATCTACTGCAATCTGGTTATAGCCTGAGTAGCCATCCAAAAAGCAGTAATAATCATGACCTGCTAGTCTCTCTAGCATCTGGTCTATGAATGGTAAAGGAAAATGATCCTTTCTGGTGGCTGTATTGAGCCTTCTGTAGTCAATACACATGCGCCACCCTGTAACTGTTCTTGTAGGAACCAGTTCATTTTTTTCATTATGAATCACTGTCATGCCTCCCTTTTTTGGGACGACTTGAACAGGGCTCACCCAGGGGCTATCAGAAATGGGGTAAATAATCCCAGCCTCTAGTAATTTGGTGACCTCTTTCTGCACCACTTCCTTCATGGATGGATTTAGCCGCCTCTGTGGTTGAACCGCTGGTTTGGCATTATCCTCCAGTAGGATTTTGTGCATGCATCTAGCTGGGCTTATGCCCTTAAGGTCACCTATGGACCACCCAAGAGCTGTCTTGTGTGTCCTTAGCACTTGAATAAGTGCTTCCTCTTCCTGTGAATTTAAAGCAGAGCTTATGATCACTGGAAAGGTGTCACCTTCTCCTAGAAATGCATATTTCAAGGATGGTGGCAGTGGCTTGAGCTCTGGTTTAGGAGGTTTTTCCTCTTTCAGAAGAAAGTTCAGAGGCTCTTTCATGTCCCCTGAATCCTCCAAATCAGGCTGAACATCTTTAAAGATGTCTTCCAACTCTGATTCGAGACTCTCAGCCATGTTGATCTCTTCTACCAAAGAGTCAATAAGGTCAACTTTCATGCAGTCTGTTGATGTGTCTGGATGCTGCATGGCTTTGACAGCGTTCAACTTGAACTCGTCATTGTTGACTCTCAGGGTTATTTCTCCCTGTTGGACGTCAATGAGGGATCGTCCAGTTGCTAGGAAGGGTCTTCCTAGAATGAGAGTGGCACTCTTGTGCTCCTCCATTTCCAGCACAACAAAGTCAGTGGGAAAGGCGAATGGCCCAACTCTGACAATCATGTCCTCAATCACGCCTGATGGGTATTTAGTGGAACCATCAGCAAGTTGGAGACATATCCGGGTTGGTTTAACTTCTTCAGTTAAGCCAAGCTTCCTGATAGTGGATGCAGGTATTAGGTTGATGCTTGCCCCAAGATCGCATAAAGCTGTCTTGGTGCAATCATCTTCTAATATGCATGGTATCAGAAAACTCCCAGGGTCTTTAAGCTTTTCAGGAAAGCTTTTCAGAATGACTGCACTGCATTCTTCAGTGAGGAGAACTCTTTCTGTTTCTCTCCACTCCTTTTTATGACTCAAGATCTCTTTCATGAACTTGGCATAAGAAGGTATTTGCTCAAGGGCCTCTGCAAATGGAATCTTTATTTCAAGAGTCCTTAGATAATCTGCAAAGCGAGCAAATTGCTTATCCTGCTCTTCTTTCCGGAGTTTTTGAGGATAAGGTATCTTGGCTTTATATTCCTCAACCTTAGTGGTTGAAGAAGCCTTTTTAGATGGGTTGTTATCAGCACTTGTGTGTGTCTGATCCCTCACTGGCAATTGAATACCAGAGTCAGAAGCTGGAGTGACGTTAGACGCCAACTCACTGTCTGTTCCTGGCGCCTGAACGCCAGAAATGTGCCCATTTTGGGCGTTCAACGCTGGATTATGCCCCCTTTGGGCGTTCAACGCCAGATTCTTGCCCATTTCTGGCGTTGAACGCCAATCCTGCCTTGTTTCTGGCGCTGAATGCCAGTTTTGGGCATGGTCTGGGCGTTCAGCGCTAGCCTTCCACCCATTTTCTGGCGTTTTAGTGCCAGAATTATTTTTCCCTGGGCTCTTACTGTCCTCAGGGGGATCTTTGGTGGGTCGCTCATTTCTTGAATTTTTGATGCCTTGAGGTGGGGTATTTAATGTTTTCCCACTTCTTAATTGAACTGCTTGGCATTCTTCTGCTATTTGCTTTGATAGCTGCTGCTTTGTTTGCTTAAACTGTTCGTCCATATGTATATTAGCTATCCTTGTCTCCTGTAACCTGTCTTTGAATTCAGCTAGCTGTTTTGTTAGAAAATCTAATTGCTGATTGAATTCAGCAGCTTGTTTTACAGTACTGAATTCAGCAGTTACTGTTTTAACCTCTTCATTCATGGAAGGGTTGCTGCTTAGATACAGATGCTGATTCCTGGCAACTGTATCAATGAGCTCTTGAGCTTCTTCAATTGTCTTTCTCATATGGATAGATCCACCAGCTGAGTAATCTAAAGACATCTGAGCTCCTTCTGCAAGCCCATAGTAGAAGATGTCTAACTGAACCCACTCTGAAAACATTTCAGAGGGGCATTTTCGTAGCATCTCTCTGTATCTCTCCCAGGCATCATAAAGAGATTCATTATCTCCTTGTTTAAAGCCTTGGATGTCCAGTCTTAGCTGTGTCATCCTTTTTGGAGGGAAATATTGATTCAGGAATTTTTCTGTCAGCTGTTTCCATGTTCTTATGCTGGCCTTAGGTTGGTTATTTAACCACCTCTTGGCTTGATCTTTTACAGCAAATGGAAACAATAATAGTCTGTAGACATCCTGATCTATTTCCTTATCATGTACTGTGTCAGCAATTTGTAAAAATTGTGCCAGAAACTCTGTAGGTTCTTCCTGTGGAAGACCGGAATACTGGCAACTTTGCTGCACCATGATAATGAGCTGAGGATTCAACTCAAAGCTACTGACTCCAATGGAGGGTATGCAGATGCTACTTCCATATGAAGCAGTAGAGGGGTTAGAATATGACCCCAGAGTCCTCCTGGACTGTTCAATTCCACTTATGTCCATGATGGATCTATGGATATAACTTGGACTGATTTACCTTTTTATTTATTTTATTTTATAAGAAGTAAATACTTAAATAAAATAAAATAACTAAAAAGAATTTGAATTTTGAAGTAAAAAAAATTTTTTTTTTCGTAAAAAAAATTAAAAATAATTAGTTAAAAAAAGGAAATTTTTTGAAAAAGATGGAAGATATTTTCGAAAATTAGAGAGAGAGAGTTAGTTAGGTAGTTTTGAAAAAGTTAAGAAACAAACAAAAAGTTAGTTAGTTAGTTGAAACAAATTTTGAAAAGATAAGAAGTTAGGAAGTTAGAAGAGATATTTTGAAAAGATATTTTTTTTTTTGAATTTAGTGAGGAGAGAGAAAAACAATAAGATAGTACAAGATTTAAAATTTTTAGATCTAATGCTCCTTGTTTTTCGAAAAATTTGGAGAGAAAACACCAAGGAACACCAAACTTAAAAATTTTAAGATCAAGACACAAGGAAAACTCAAGAATACTTTGAAGACTCACAAGAACACAAGAACATGAAGGAAGAACACCAAACTTAAAATTTTTAGAAAACCAAACCAAAATTTTCGAAAATCAAAGGGAAATCAACAAGAAAACACCAAACTTAAAGTTTGGCACAAGATTTAATAAAAAAATATATTTTTGAAAAAGAAGGTTTTGAAAAGAGTATAAAAGATTCTAACCCAATTACCAAGAACACAGATTAACGCTCTAGCCAAATGAGTTTTGGGACCTTAAAAAGAAATTTTAAGAAAGATTATTTTTGAAAACACCAAACTTAAAGTTTGGCACAGGATTTAATAGAAAAATTATTTTTGAAAAAGGTTTTTTTAAAAAATATGATAGCCAATTATCATGAACATAAATACTACGTTCTAAATAACTGAGCTATAAGTTTAAAGTATTTTAGCAAGGGATAAATAATAAAAGACTCTAAACCAAAAAAGAAAGATTTTTCCTAATCTAAGCAACAAAATAATCCGTCAGTTGTTCAAACACGAACAATCCCCGGCAACGGCGCCAAAAACTTGGTGCACGAATTGTGAATCACACTTTTCACAACGCGTACCACTAACCAGCAAGTGCACTGGGTCGTCCAAGTAATACCTTACGTGAGTAAGGGTCGAATCCCACAGAGATTGTTGGTTTGAAGCAATCTATGGTTATCTTGTAAATCTTAGTCAGGAAGTCAATTATGGTTATCAGTTGAATTGTGAATAACCAAGAGAGCATAAATTAAAGGTTACTTGTTGTGCAGTGATGGGGAATATGTTGGAGTTTTGGAGATGCTTTGTCTTCTGAATCTCTGCTTTCCTCTGTCTTCTGATTCACGCACGCACGTCCTCCTATGGCAAGCTGTGTGTTGGTGGATCACCGTTGTCAATGGCTACCTTCCATCCTTCCAGTGAAAACTACGCTCACGCGCTCTGTCACAGCACGGCTAATCACCGGTTGGTTCTCGATCCGGTTGGAATAGGATTTACTATCCTTTTGCGTCTGTCACTAACGCCCAGCATTCAGGAGTTTGAAGCTCGTCACAGTCATTCAATCCTTGAATCCTACTCGGAATACCACAGACAAGGTTTAGACTTTCCGGATTCTCATGAATGCCGCCATCAGTTCTAGCTTATACCACGGAGATTCTGATTAAGGAATCTAAGAGACACTCATTCAATCGGATATAGAACGGAGGTGGTTGTCAGGCACACGTTCGTGGGTTGAGGAAGGTGATGAATGTCACAGATCATCACCTTCATCGCAGTTAAGCGCGAATGAACATCTTAGATAGGAACAAGCGTGTTTGAATGGAAAACAGAAATACTTGCATTAATTCATCGAGACACAGCAGAGCTCCTCACCCCCAACAATGGGGTTTAGAGACTCATGCCGTCAGAGAATACAAAGTTTAGATCTGAAATGTCATGAGATACAAAATAAGTCTCTAAAAGTTGTTTAAATACTAAACTAGTAGCCTAGGGTTACAAAATATGAGTGGACTATGATGGATGATGCAGAGGTCCACTTATGGGGCCCACTTGGTGTGTGCTGGGGCTGAGATTTGAGTGAATCACATGCAGAGGCCATTTGTGGAGTTGAACGCCAGTTTTTATGCCAGTTTGGGCGTTCAACTCCAGTTTTTGATCCTTTTCTGGCGCTGGACGCCAGAATTGGGCAGAGAACTGGCGTTGAACGCCAGTTTACATCATCTATCCTTGTGCAAAGTATGGACTATTATATATTTCTGGAAAGCCCTGGATGTCTACTTTCCAATGCAATTGGAAGCATGCCGGTTCGAGTTCTGTAGCTCCAGAAAATCCAATTTGAGTGCAGGGAGGTCAGAATCCAACAGCATTAGCAGTCCTTTTTCAGCTTGAATCAGATTTTTGCTCAGCTCCTTCAATTTCAGCCAGAAAAATACCTGAAATTACAGAAAAACACACAACTCATAGTAAAGTCCAGAAATATGAATTTTTCCTAAGAACTACTAGAAATAGACTAAAAACTAACTAAAACATACTCTAAACTATATGAAATTATCCCCAAAAAGCGTATAAAATATCCGCTCATCACAACACCAAACTTAAACTGTTGCTTGTCCTCAAGCAACTAGACAAATAAAATAGAAGACTAATAGGTTGAGAGGCAATAATATCTCAGAGTTTTTGAATGAAGCTCAGATCCTACTTAGATGAGCGGGACTAGTAGCTTTTTGTTTCTGAACAGTTTTGGCATCTCACTTTATCCATTGAAGCTCAGAGTGATTGGCATCTATAGGAACTCAGAATTCAGATAGTGTTATTGATTCTCTTAGTTTAGTGTGATGATTCTTGAACACAGCTTCTTTATGAGTCTTGGCCGTGGCCCTAAGCACTTTGTTTTCCAGTATTACTACCAGATACATAAATGCCACAGACACATAACTGGGTGAACCTTTTCAGATTGTGACTCAGCTTTGCTAAAGTCCCCAATTAGAGGTGTCCAGAGTTCTTAAGCACACTCTTCTTTTTGCTTTGGACCTTGACTTTAACCGCTCAGTCTCAAGTTTTCACTTGACACCTTCACGCCACAAGCACATGGTTAGGGACAGCTTGATTTAGCCGCTTAGGCCAGGATTTTATTCCTTTTTGGCCCTCCTATCCACAGATGCTCAAAGCCTTGGGATCCTTTTTATTACCCTTGCCTTTTGGTTTTAAGGGCTGTGGCTTTTTGCTCTTGCCTTTTGGTTTTAAGAGCTTTGGCTTTTTCTGCTTGCTTTCTCTTTTTTTTTTTCTTTTCTGCAAGCTTTGTTCTTTGCTGCTTTTTCTTGCTTCAAGAATCATTTTTATGATTTTTCAGATTCTCAATAACATGTCTCATGTTCATCATTCTTTCAAGAGCCAACATATTTAACAGTCTTAAACAACAAATTCAAAAGATATATGCACTGTTCAAGCATTCATTCAGAAGACAGAAAGCATTGCCACCACATTTAACTAATTAGAATTTCTCTTATTAAAACTCAAAATTTTATTGCTTCTTATTCAAAAGATCTACTACTTTATTCATGTTTGCTGATGATGAGAAAAATAAACTATAGCTTAATTGGAGATAAAATCAAAATAGATACTAATTACTACTATATGACTCCTAAGGTAAAATTAAAATAAGAACAGTTATCACAGAGTTAAGGCTAAGATTAGAACTCAACAACCTTGAGGTTTGGGAAGTGGATGTTCCTCTAGTCTGTGAGGTACTTAGTCCTTCAAGAGAAAATTTCTGGCGCTTCAGTTCCTTTAAATCACGCCCTTGCTCCTCTTGGAGTGGGTTGTTTTCCTTTAGGGGCCATGATCTTAGTGATCACGGATAAGCACACCAAACTTAGAGCTTTGCTTGTCCTCAAGCAAAAGAAAAAGAAGGAGATGGGTAGAAGGAGAGCTCCTTCCCACCATCCTGGCGTTTGAACGCCCAAACACTGCCTGTTTTGGGCGTTCAACGCCCAAATGCTGCTCTCCTGGGCGTTCAACGCCCAGTTGTTGCCCTTTTCTGGCGTTGAACGCCAGATAGCTATCCTTACTGGCGTTCAGCGCCCACTGGATGCCCATTTTGGGCGCTGAATGCCCAAAATGGCCTTTACTGGCGTTTTCTTGTCAGTAAGCTCCCTATCTCTGTTTTGTGTGTAGATTCCTTCTGTAACCCTGTAAACTTATGCAAATGATTCTTTACCTTAGTGTCAGTAAACTTTATATAAACAAATAAAAATAAAAATAGGGCAAAATGCTTAGAGGATTGTTGCCCCATGGCTGGGTTGCCTCCCAGAAAGCGCTTCTTTATTGTCTTTAGCTGGACCTTGCTGAGCTTTTAATCTAGCTTCAGCCTTGAGCATTCTTGCTCAATGTTGCCTTCAAGATAATGCTTGATTCTTTGTCCATTGACAATGAACTTCTTATCAGAATCAATATCTTGAAGCTCCACGTAACCATATGGTGACACACTTGTAATCACGTATGGTCCCCTCCACCGGGATTTCAGTTTCCCGGGGAATAGCCTGAGTCTAGAGTTAAACAACAGGACCTTCTGTCCTGGTTCAAAGATTCTAGATGACAGCTTTCTGTCATGCCATTTTTTTGATTTTTCTTTATAAAGCTTGGCATTTTCGAAAGCTGTGAATCTGAATTCCTCTAACTCATTTAGCTGGAGCAATCGTTTTTCTCCTGCTAATTTGGCATCTAAGTTTAGGAATCTGGTTGCCCAGTAGGCCTTATGTTCCAGTTCCACGGGCAGGTGACATGCCTTACCATACACCAGTTGGTATGGAGAGGTCCCTATAGGGGTCTTGAATGCTGTTCTGTAAGCCCACAGAGCATCATCCAAGCTCCTTGCCCAATTCTTTCTACGGGTATTTACTGTCCGTTCCAGGATTCTCTTTAATTCTCTGTTAGAGACTTCAGCTTGCCCGTTGGTTTGTGGATGATATGGAGTGGCCACTTTGTGGCGAATTCCATACCGAACCATGGCAGAGTAAAGCTGTTTATTGCAGAAGTGAGTGCCCCCATCACTGATTAACACTCTAGGGACACCAAACCTGCTAAAGATATGTTTCTGGAGGAACTTCAGCACTGTTTTAGTATCATTGGTGGGTGTGGCAATAGCCTCAACCCATTTTGATACATAGTCAACTGCCACCAGAATATAAGTGTTTGAGTATGATGGTGGAAAGGTCCCATGAAGTCAATTCCCCATACATCAAACAACTCTATTTCCAAGATTCCTTGTTGAGGCATGGCGTAACCATGAGGCAGATTACCAGCTCTTTGGCAACTGTCACAATTACGTACAAACTCTCGGGAATCTTTATAGAGTGTGGGCCAATAGAAGCCACATTGGAGGACCTTGGTGGCTGTTCGCTCACCTCCGAAATGGCCTCCATATTGAGATCCGTGGCAATGCCATAGGATTCTCTGTGCTTCCTCTCTGGGGACACACCTACGGATAATTCCGTCTGCACATCTCTTAAAGAGATAGGGTTCATCCCACAAGTAGTACTTTGCATCAGTAACTAATTTCTTCTTTTGTATTCTATTGTACTCCTTGGGTATGAACCTTGCAGCTTTATAGTTTGCAATATCGGCAAACCATGGTGCTTCCTGAATGGCAAATAGATGCTCATCAGGGAACGTCTCAGAGATCTCAAGAAAGGGGAGGGACGTCCCTTCCACTGGCTCTATCCGGGACAGATGATCAGCCACTTGGTTCTCTGTCCCTTTTCTGTCTCTTATTTCTATATCAAACTCTTGCAGAAGCAATACCCATCTGATGAGCCTGGGTTTTGAATCCTGCTTTGTGAGTAGATATTTAAGAGCAGCATGGTCAGTATACACAATCACTTTTGATCCTACTAAGTATGATCTGAACTTGTCAATGGCGTAAACCACTGCAAGTAGTTCTTTTTCTGTGGTTGTGTAATTTTTCTGGGCATCATTTAGAACGCGACTGGCATAATAAATGACATGCAGAAGCTTGTCATGCCTCTGTCCCAATACTGCACCAATGGCATGATCACTGGCATCACACATTAATTCAAATGGCAATGTCCAGTCTGGTGCAGAAATGACTGGTGCTGTGACCAGCTTAGCTTTCAGCGTTTCAAACGCCTGCAGGCATGCTGTGTCAAACTCAAATGGCGTGTCAGCAGCTAGCAGATTGCTTAGAGGTTTTGCGATTTTTGAAAAATCCTTTATAAACCTCCTATAGAATCCTGCATGCCCCAGAAAGCTTCTGATTGCCTTAACATTGGAAGGTGGTGGTAATTTTTCAATTACCTCTATTTTTGCTTGATCCACCTCTATTCCCTTGTTTGAGATTTTATGCCCAAGAACAATTCCTTCAGTCACCATGAAGTGACACTTTTCCCAGTTTAAGACTAGGTTGGTTTCTTGGCATCTTTTCAGAACAAGTTTCAGGTGATCAAGACAGGAGCTGAATGAGTCTCCATATACTGAGAAGTCATCCATGAAGACTTCCAGAAATTTTTCTACCATATCAGAGAAAATAGAGAGCATGCATCTCTGGAAGGTTGCAGGTGCATTGCATAGCCCAAAGGGCATCCTTCTATAAGCAAACACTCCGGATGGACATGTGAATGCTGTTTTCTCTTGATCCTGAGGATCTACTGCAATCTGGTTATAGCCTGAGTAGCCATCCAAAAAGCAGTAATAATCATGACCTGCTAGTCTCTCTAGCATCTGGTCTATGAATGGTAAAGGAAAATGATCCTTTCTGGTGGCTGTATTGAGCCTTCTGTAGTCAATACACATGCGCCACCCTGTAACTGTTCTTGTAGGAACCAGTTCATTTTTTTCATTATGAATCACTGTCATGCCTCCCTTTTTTGGGACGACTTGAACAGGGCTCACCCAGGGGCTATCAGAAATGGGGTAAATAATCCCAGCCTCTAGTAATTTGGTGACCTCTTTCTGCACCACTTCCTTCATGGATGGATTTAGCCGCCTCTGTGGTTGAACCGCTGGTTTGGCATTATCCTCCAGTAGGATTTTGTGCATGCATCTAGCTGGGCTTATGCCCTTAAGGTCACCTATGGACCACCCAAGAGCTGTCTTGTGTGTCCTTAGCACTTGAATAAGTGCTTCCTCTTCCTGTGAATTTAAAGCAGAGCTTATGATCACTGGAAAGGTGTCACCTTCTCCTAGAAATGCATATTTCAAGGATGGTGGCAGTGGCTTGAGCTCTGGTTTAGGAGGTTTTTCCTCTTTCAGAAGAAAGTTCAGAGGCTCTTTCATGTCCCCTGAATCCTCCAAATCAGGCTGAACATCTTTAAAGATGTCTTCCAACTCTGATTCGAGACTCTCAGCCATGTTGATCTCTTCTACCAAAGAGTCAATAAGGTCAACTTTCATGCAGTCTGTTGATGTGTCTGGATGCTGCATGGCTTTGACAGCGTTCAACTTGAACTCGTCATTGTTGACTCTCAGGGTTATTTCTCCCTGTTGGACGTCAATGAGGGATCGTCCAGTTGCTAGGAAGGGTCTTCCTAGAATGAGAGTGGCACTCTTGTGCTCCTCCATTTCCAGCACAACAAAGTCAGTGGGAAAGGCGAATGGCCCAACTCTGACAATCATGTCCTCAATCACGCCTGATGGGTATTTAGTGGAACCATCAGCAAGTTGGAGACATATCCGGGTTGGTTTAACTTCTTCAGTTAAGCCAAGCTTCCTGATAGTGGATGCAGGTATTAGGTTGATGCTTGCCCCAAGATCGCATAAAGCTGTCTTGGTGCAATCATCTTCTAATATGCATGGTATCAGAAAACTCCCAGGGTCTTTAAGCTTTTCAGGAAAGCTTTTCAGAATGACTGCACTGCATTCTTCAGTGAGGAGAACTCTTTCTGTTTCTCTCCACTCCTTTTTATGACTCAAGATCTCTTTCATGAACTTGGCATAAGAAGGTATTTGCTCAAGTGCCTCTGCAAATGGAATCTTTATTTCAAGAGTCCTTAGATAATCTGCAAAGCGAGCAAATTGCTTATCCTGCTCCTCTTTCCGGAGTTTTTGAGGATAAGGTATCTTGGCTTTATATTCCTCAACCTTAGTGGTTGAAGAAGCCTTTTTAGAGGGGTTGTTATCAGCACTTGTGTGTGTCTGATCCCTCACTGGCAATTGAATACCAGAGTCAGAAGCTGGAGTGACGTTAGACGCCAACTCACTGTCTGTTCCTGGCGCCTGAACGCCAGAAATGTGCCCATTTTGGGCGTTCAACACTGGATTATGCCCCCTTTGGGCGTTCAACGCCAGATTCTTGCCCATTTCTGGCGTTGAACGCCAATCCTGCCTTGTTTCTGGCGTTGAACGCCAGTTTTGGGCATGGTCTGGGCGTTCAGCGCCAGCCTTCCACCCATTTTCTGGCGTTTTAGTGCCAGAATTATTTTTCCCTGGGCTCTTACTGTCCTCAGGGGGATCTTTGGTGGGTCGCTCATTTCTTGAATTTTTGATGCCTTGAGGTGGGGTATTTAATGTTTTCCCACTTCTTAATTGAACTGCTTGGCATTCTTCTGCTATTTGCTTTGATAGCTGCTGCTTTGTTTGCTTAAACTGTTCGTCCATATGTATATTAGCTATCCTTGTCTCCTGTAACCTGTCTTTGAATTCAGCTAGCTGTTTTGTTAGAAAATCTAATTGCTGATTGAATTCAGCAGCTTGTTTTACAGTACTGAATTCAGCAGTTACTGTTTTAACCTCTTCATTCATGGAAGGGTTGCTGCTTAGATACAGATGCTGATTCCTGGCAACTGTATCAATGAGCTCTTGAGCTTCTTCAATTGTCTTTCTCATATGGATAGATCCACCAGCTGAGTAATCTAAAGACATCTGAGCTCCTTCTGCAAGCCCATAGTAGAAGATGTCTAACTGAACCCACTCTGAAAACATTTCAGAGGGGCATTTTCGTAGCATCTCTCTGTATCTCTCCCAGGCATCATAAAGAGATTCATTATCTCCTTGTTTAAAGCCTTGGATGTCCAGCCTTAGCTGTGTCATCCTTTTTGGAGGGAAATATTGATTCAGGAATTTTTCTGTCAGCTGTTTCCATGTTCTTATGCTGGCCTTAGGTTGGTTATTTAACCACCTCTTGGCTTGATCTTTTACAGCAAATGGAAACAATAATAGTCTGTAGACATCCTGATCTATTTCCTTATCATGTACTGTGTTAGCAATTTGTAAAAATTGTGCCAGAAACTCTGTAGGTTCTTCCTGTGGAAGACCGGAATACTGGCAACTTTGCTGCACCATGATAATGAGCTGAGGATTCAACTCAAAGCTACTGACTCCAATGGAGGGTATGCAGATGCTACTTCCATATGAAGCAGTAGAGGGGTTAGAATATGACCCCAGAGTCCTCCTGGACTGTTCAATTCCACTTATGTCCATGATGGATCTATGGATATAACTTGGACTGATTTACCTTTTTATTTATTTTATTTTATAAGAAGTAAATACTTAAATAAAATAAAATAACTAAAAAGAATTTGAATTTTGAAGTAAAAAAAATTTTTTTTTTCGTAAAAAAAATTAAAAATAATTAGTTAAAAGAAGGAAATTTTTTGAAAAAGATGGAAGATATTTTCGAAAATTAGAGAGAGAGAGTTAGTTAGGTAGTTTTGAAAAAGTTAAGAAACAAACAAAAAGTTAGTTAGTTAGTTGAAACAAATTTTGAAAAGATAAGAAGTTAGGAAGTTAGAAGAGATATTTTGAAAACATATTTTTTTTTTGAATTTAGTGAGGAGAGAGAAAAACAATAAGATAGTACAAGATTTAAAATTTTTAGATCTAATGCTCCTTGTTTTTCGAAAAATTTGGAGAGAAAACACCAAGGAACACCAAACTTAAAAATTTTAAGATCAAGACACAAGGAAAACTCAAGAATACTTTGAAGACTCACAAGAACACAAGAACATGAAGGAAGAACACCAAACTTAAAATTTTTAGAAAACCAAACCAAAATTTTCGAAAATCAAAGGGAAATCAACAAGAAAACACCAAACTTAAAGTTTGGCACAAGATTTAATAAAAAAATATATTTTTGAAAAAGAAGGTTTTGAAAAGAGTATAAAAGATTCTAACCCAATTACCAAGAACACAGATTAACGCTCTAGCCAAATGAGTTTTGGGACCTTAAAAAGAAATTTTAAGAAAGATTATTTTTGAAAACACCAAACTTAAAGTTTGGCACAGGATTTAATAGAAAAATTATTTTTGAAAAAGGTTTTTTTAAAAAATATGATAGCCAATTATCATGAACATAAATACTACGTTCTAAATAACTGAGCTATAAGTTTAAAGTATTTTAGCAAGGGATAAATAATAAAAGACTCTAAACCAAAAAAGAAAGATTTTTCCTAATCTAAGCAACAAAATAATCCGTCAGTTGTTCAAACACGAACAATCCCCGGCAACGGCGCGAAAAACTTGGTGCACGAATTGTGAATCACACTTTTCACAACGCGTACCACTAACCAGCAAGTGCACTGGGTCGTCCAAGTAATACCTTACGTGAGTAAGGGTCGAATCCCACAGAGATTGTTGGTTTGAAGCAATCTATGGTTATCTTGTAAATCTTAGTCAGGAAGTCAATTATGGTTATCAGTTGAATTGTGAATAACCAAGAGAGCATAAATTAAAGGTTACTTGTTGTGCAGTGATGGGGAATATGTTGGAGTTTTGGAGATGCTTTGTCTTCTGAATCTCTGCTTTCCTCTGTCTTCTGATTCACGCACGCACGTCCTCCTATGGCAAGCTGTGTGTTGGTGGATCACCGTTGTCAATGGCTACCTTCCATCCTTCCAGTGAAAACTACGCTCACGCGCTCTGTCACAGCACGGCTAATCACCGGTTGGTTCTCGATCCGGTTGGAATAGGATTTACTATCCTTTTGCGTCTGTCACTAACGCCCAGCCTTCTGGAGTTTGAAGCTCGTCACAGTCATTCAATCCTTGAATCCTACTCGGAATACCACAGACAAGGTTTAGACTTTCCGGATTCTCATGAATGCCGCCATCAGTTCTAGCTTATACCACGGAGATTCTGATTAAGGAATCTAAGAGACACTCATTCAATCGGATATAGAACAGAGGTGGTTGTCAGGCACACGTTCGTGGGTTGAGGAAGGTGATGAATGTCACAGATCATCACCTTCATCGCAGTTAAGCGCGAATGAACATCTTAGATAGGAACAAGCGTGTTTGAATGGAAAACAAAAATACTTGCATTAATTCATCGAGACACAGCAAAGCTCCTCACCCCCAACAATGGGGTTTAGAGACTCATGCCGTCAGAGAATACAAAGTTTAGATCTGAAATGTCATGAGATACAAAATAAGTCTCTAAAAGTTGTTTAAATACTAAACTAGTAGCCTAGGGTTACAAAATATGAGTGGACTATGATGGATGATGCAGAGGTCCACTTATGGGGCCCACTTGGTGTGTGCTGGGGCTGAGATTTGAGTGAGTCACGTGCAGAGGCCATTTGTGGAGTTGAACGCCAGTTTTTATGCCAGTTTGGGCGATCAACTCCAGTTTTTGATCCTTTTCTGGCGCTGGACGCCAGAATTGGGCAGAGAACTGGCGTTGAACGCCAGTTTACGTCGTCTATCCTTGTGCAAAGTATGGACTATTATATATTTCTGGAAAGCCCTGGATGTCTACTTTCCAATGCAATTGGAAGCATGCCGGTTCGAGTTCTGTAGCTCCAGAAAATCCAATTTGAGTGCAGGGAGGTCAGAATCCAACAGCATTAGCAGTCCTTTTTCAGCCTGAATCAGATTTTTGCTCAGCTCCTTCAATTTCAGCCAGAAAAATACCTGAAATTACAGAAAAACACACAACTCATAGTAAAGTCCAGAAATATGAATTTTTCCTAAGAACTACTAGAAATAGACTAAAAACTAACTAAAACATACTCTAAACTATATGAAATTATCCCCAAAAAGCGTATAAAATATCCGCTCATCACCCTTCATGAGCTCTGATGAGTATTCCTCTTCTGAAGAGAATGAGGATGTTACTGAAGAGCAAACTGCCAAGTTTCTTGGTGCAATCATGAAGCTGAATGCCAAATTATTTGGCATTGATACTTGGGAAGTTGAACCTCCCTTGTTCATCAATGAACTAAGTGATCTGGATCAACTGACATTGCCTCAGAAGAGACAGGATCCTGGAAAGTTCCTAATACCCTGTACCATAGGCACCATGATCTTTAAGGCTCTATGTGTCCTTGGTTCAGGAATAAACCTCATGCCCCTCTCTGTAATAGAGAAACTGGGAATCTATGGGGTGCAAGCTGCTAGAATCTCATTAGAGATGGCAGATAATTCAAGAAAACAAGCATATGGACAAGTAGAGGACGTGTTAGTAAAGGTTGAAGGCCTTTACGTTCCTGCTGATTTCATAGTCTTGGATACTGGAAAGGAAGATGATGAATCCATCATCTTAGGAAGACCTTTCCTGGCCACAGCAAGAGCTGTGATTGATGTTGACAGAGGTGAACTAGTCCTTCAATGGAATGAGGACTCCCTTGTATTTAAAACTCAAGGATCTCCCTCTGCAACCATGGAGAGGAAGTATGAAAAGCTTCTCTCAAAGCAGAGTCAACCCAAGCCCCCACAGTCAAACTCTAAGTTTGGTGTTGGGAGGCCACAACCAAACTCTAAGTTTGGTGTTGAACTCCCATATCCAAACTCTAAGTTTGGTGTTGGAGAGTCTCAACAATGCTCTGAACATCTGTGAGGCTCCATGAGAGCCCACTGTCAAGCTATTGACATTAAAGAAGCGCTTGTTGGGAGGCAACCCAATGTTTATTTATCTAACTATATTTTTCTTAGTTATATGTCTTTATAGGTTCATGATCATGTGGAGTCACAAAATAAACAAAAAAATCAAAAACGGAATCAAAAACAGCAGAAGAAAAATCACACCCTGGAGGAGCATCTGTCTGGCGTTCAAACGCCAGAACAGAGCATGGTTCTGGCGCTGAACGCCCAGAATGGGCAGCATCCTGGCGCTGAACGCCCAGAACAAGCATGGTTCTGGCGTTCAACGCCAGAAATGGCAGCAAATGGGCGTTGAACGCCCAAAATGGGCACCAACCTGGCGCTGAACGCCCAGAGTTGTGTGCAAGGGCATTTTACATGCCTAAATTGGTGCAGGGATGTAAATGCCTTGACACCTCAGGATCTGTAGACCCCACAGGATCATCTCAGGATCTGTGGACCCCACAGGATCCCCACCTACCTCATCATCTCTCTTTCCATTCATGATCATCCCTTCTGTTTTCCATTTACCACTCACATCCATACACCCACTACCTTCAAAATTCAACATCTCTCTCCCACCCAATCCCACCCATATGGCCGAATACACACATCCATCCATCTCCTCTATATCTTCTTCTTCTTCTTCTATTCTTTCTTCTTTTGCTCGAGGACGAGCAACATTCTAAGTTTGGTGTGGTAAAAGCATAGCTTTTTTTGTTTTTTCCATAACCATTGATGGCACCTAAGGCCAGAGAAACCTCTAGAAAGAGGAAAGGGAAGATAAAAGCTTCCATCAAGGGTCTATAGCTCAGTGGTAGAACATTTGACTGCAAATCAAGAGATCCCTGAGATACCTCAGGGGATACATTTTCTTCCACACAATTATTGGAAGCAACTAAGGGTGGAACATCAAGAGCACTCCATCATCCTTCATGAAATCAGAGAAGATCAAAAAGCAATGAGGGAGGAGCAACAAAGACAAGGAAGAGACATAGAAGAGCTCAAGGACATCATTGGTTCCTCAAGAAGGAAACGCCACCATCACTAAGGTGGATTCATTCCTTGTTCTTATTTCTTCTGTTTTTCGTTCTCTATGTTATGTGTTTATCTATGTTTGTGTCTTCATTACATGATCATTAGTAGTTAGTAACTTTGTCTTAAAGTTATAAATGTCCTATGAATCCATCACCTCTCTTAAAATGAAAAATGTTTTAATTCAAAAGAACAAGAAGTACATGAGTTTCGAATTTATCCTTGAACTTAGCTTAATTATATTGATGTGGTGACAATGCTTCTTGTTTTCTGAATGAATGCTTGAACAGTGAATATGTCTTTTGAAGTTGTTGTTTAAGAATGTTAAATATGTTGGCTCTTGAAAGAATGATGACTAGGAGACATGTTATTTGATAATCTGAAAAATCATAAAAATGATTCTTGAAGCAAGAAAAAGCAGCAAAGAACAAAGCTTGCAGGAAAAAAAAAATAGGCGAAAAAAATAATAAGAAAAAGAAAAAGCAAGCAGAAAAAGCCAAAGCTCTTAAAACGAAGAGGCAAGAGCAAAAAGCCAATAACCCTTAAAACCAAAAGGCAAGGGAAATAAAAAGGATCCCAAGGCTTTGAGCATCAGTGGATAGGAGGGCCTAAAGGAATAAAATCCTGGTCTAAGCGGCTAAACCAAGCTATCCCTAACCATGTGCTTGTGGCGTGTAGGTGTCAAGTGAAAACTTGAGACTGAGCGGTTAAAGTCAAGGTCCAAAGAAAAAAAAAGAGTGTGCTTAAGAACCCTGGACACCTCTAATTAGGGACTTTAGCAAAGCTGAGTCACAATCTGAAAAGGTTCACCCAATTATGTGTCTGTGGCATTTATGTATCCGGTGGTAATACTGGAAAACAAAGTGCTTAGGGCCACGGACAAGACTCATAAAATAGCTGTGTTCAAAAATCATCAAACTGAACTAGGAGAATCAATAACACTATCTGAACTCTGAGTTCCTATAGATGCCAATCATTCTGAACCTCAATGGATAAAGTGAGATGCCAAAACTATTCAAGAGGCAAAAAGCTATAAGTCCCGCTCATCTGATTGGAGCTATGTTTCATTGATAGTTTGGAATTTATAGTATATTCTCTTCTTTTTATCCTATTTGATTTTCAGTTGCTTGGGGACAAGCAACAATTTAAGTTTGGTGTTGTGATGAGCGGATAATTTATACGCTTTTTGGCATTGTTTTTAGTATGTTTTTAGTAGGATCTAGTTACTTTTAGGGATGTTTTCATTAGTTTTTATGTTAAATTCACATTTCTGGACTTTACTATGAGTTTGTGTGTTTTTCTGTGATTTTAGGTATTTTCTGGCTGAAATTGAGGGACTTGAGCAGAAATCAGATTCAGAGGTTGAAGAAGGACTGCTGATGCTGTTGGATTCTGACCTCCCTACACTCAAAGTAGATTTTCTAGAGCTACAGAACTCGAAATGGCGCGCTTCCAATTGCGTTGGAAAGTAGACATCCAGGGATTTCCAGAAATATATAATAGTCCATACTTTGGCCAAGAATAGACGACGTAAACAGGCGTTCAACGCCAGCTTTCTGCCCAAATCTGGCGTCCAGCGCCAGAAAAGGAGCCAAAACCAGAGTTGAACGCCCAAACTGGCACAAAAGCTGGCGTTCAACTCCAAGAAGGATCTCTACACGTGCAACACTCAAGCTCAGCCCAAGCACACACCAAGTGGGCCCCGGAAGTGAATTTATGCATCAATTACTTACTCATGTAAACCCTAGTGACTAGTTTATTATAAATAGGACCTTTTACTATTATATTAGATATCTTTGGACGCCTGGTTCTTAGATCAGAGGGGCTGGCCATCTCGGCCATGCCTGAACCTTTCACTTATGTATTTTCACGGTAGAGTTTCTACACTCCATAGATTAAGGAGTGGAGCTCTGCTATTCCTCAAAGATTAATGCAAAGTACTACTGTTTTCTATTCAATTCATCTTGTTTCGCTTCTAAGATATCCATTCGTACCCAAGAACATGATGAAGGTGATGATTATGTGACGCTCATCATCATTATCCCTTATGAACGCGTGTCTGACAAACACTTCCGTTCTACATGCAACAAGCTAGAATGAATATCTCTTAGATCTCTTAATCAGAATCTTCGTGGCTTAAGCTAGAATGATGGCGGTATTCAAGAGAATCCGGAAAGTCTAAACCTTGTCTGTGGTATTCCGAGTAGGATTCAATGAATGAATGACTGTGACGAGCTCCAAACTCGCGATTGCAGGGCTTTAGTGACAGACGCAAAAGGATAGTAAATCCTATTCCAGCATGATCGAGAACCGACAGATGAATAACCGTGCCGTGACAGGGTGCGTTGATCATTTTCACTGAGAGGATAAGATGAAGCCATTGACAAAGGTGATGCCTCCAGGCGATTAGCCGTGCCGTGACAGGGCATTGGATCATTTTCCCGAGAGATGACCGAAAGTAGCCGTTGACAATGGTGATGTATCACATAAAGCCAGCCATGGAAAGGAGTAAGACTGATTGGATGAAGATAGCAGGAAAGCAGAGGTTCAGAGGAACGAAAGCATCTCCATTCGCTTATCTAAAATTTTCACTAATGAATTACATAAGTATTTCTATCCTTACTTTCTGTTTTATTTACATAATATATTGTAGCCCATATGAGTCAACTTAACTGAGATTTACAAGGTGACCATAGCTTGCTTCATACCGACAATCTCCATGGGATTCGACCCTTACTCACGTAAGGTATTACTTGGACAACCCAGTGCACTTGCTGGTCAGTTACACGGAGTTGTGAACCGTGGTTTTGGCATCATGTTTTTTTGGTGCCATTTCCAGGGAAAGAAAGAGCAATGAACTTTACATAATTAAAGTGTAATCACGATTCCGTGTACCAGTGTCCCATGGCATTCTGGATATGTCTTGGTAGATTCAGAGGCTGGTCTGTAAGGATACAACATAGTAGAACGGCCATGTCCGCAGTGAAGGAGGACTCGTGAGTACTCGGAAAGACGTAATGGGACATGATCTATGCCCATACGCGAGCCTCCAAGGTAAGTGATGAAGCCAATATTCCCTTAGGGCGGGTACGATGGTATCCGTAGATCCAATGGCTGCCAGGTAATGCGATAACTCTGAGAACATCTTCCCAGTCAAATTGGTACTGCTGGCGCTTGAGTGCGGCTTCTTGAAAGGCGTCCAGTCCTTCTGGAATAAGGGGAATACTTAGAGCTTGTCGAATGGCCTCTTCTGTAATGGAGACTTGCTTCCGACGTACATAGATAGACTGCAGAGTGGGCAAATAGAAGTTAGAGTAGAATTCGACTACCCAAGAGAGATTGACCTGCCTTGGTTGTCTCCGTAGGAAACCCCATTGTCTTCGTTCAATTTGCGGCTCAACAAAAGTAGCAATGTTGGGCGGGAGGATAAGAAGGTGTTCGTTGTTGTAACTCCTCTCAGTTAGAATAGGGAACATCTGCTCACAGTAGCGATTTGGAAATCGTGCAGTGTCCTTTGCTGGAAAGGCTTTCTCCTTTTCATCAATCTTGATAATCCTCTTAACCCTTTTTGTTGAGGGCTTGACTGCTGTTGAAGAAGGTTCTGCCACTCTTTTAGTTCCTCTTCTTGCTGGTGGTTTGGGAGAGGCTTTCTCTTTTCCTTTCTTGGTGGCCATCCTAAAAAAGGGAAGAGAAAGTAAATTAAATTTAAAGAGATATGTAGCAATGAAGAAAACTGAAAAGGATGGTTATAAATGCACATTAAAAGGTAAATGATGTTAACACACGCTCATGAGTACATTTGAAAGATCATTAATGAAAAATAGTTAGTGCATATGAAGACAAGTGAATGCAAGGTGTTTATTGGCATGCCGGAAAAGGGCATGAGTAGCATAGACCAAGCATTACTTTGTAAGAAACCATCACATTTGTATTGACAATTAAATTCAATTAATATAATAGTAAGAGGAATTTGTGAAAAGCAAGCATTGAATATTAGAATAACATAGAGAAGGGCATAATGCTATATGGGCTTTTTCACAAACACATAGCATGCAAGGTAAAGAAGGTATAGAAAGTATTAAAGTGAACATGCAAGCAACCCTTTAAAGAAAATAATATATAATTATCAAACAATTTGCAACAATCTACAAGCATATAATGAAAAATAATGACTCAAATAAAATTCTAACACCATGTAAAAAGGAAAGAAGAAGAAAGAAAATATGAATAATGAGAAGAAAAGAAAAGAAAAGAAAATAACATATAAAATAAGAAGAATGATAGAAAAGAAAAAGGTGAAGAAGAAAATAAAACCTTGTTAAAGGAGGTGAGAGAAAGATTGAAAGGTGAGATAGAAGGAAGAAGGGAGGAGGAAGAAATAAGGAGGGAAAAGAAAAATTAGGATTAGAGAGGAAAAAGATAAGATATTTTGGCAATTCAGGTTGAGCTATGCAGTGCAAGCAACGCGGCCGCGTGGGGCACGCGTTCGCAAGACTTGCACTTAAAGTGAGGGACGCGGTCGCGTCGGTCACGCGGTCGCGTGACTCAATTTGTGCTTCTGGCGCGAGTGCAGCTTCACGCCAGCACAACTCTCTGTTCGAAGTGATATATGTGCCATATTTGAGGTGACGCGATTGCATGGGGCATGTGATCGCGTGAGTGGGCAATTTATGGGGTACGACGCGGTCGCGTGAGGGGGACTGCGCATCCAGCGCCAGTCCAGCACCACTCTAGCACAACTTTCAGCTGTGCACCCTTGCTACGTCGAAAATCGGGGCACGCGGTCGCGTGGGTTGATTTGTGCCACTGGCACGCCTCCAGCCATGCTCCAGCATGACTCTCTATTCATTTTTAATTTTCTCTCCTCTCCTTGCCACGCGGACGCGTCGCTGATGCGGTTGCATCGCGTACCTCTCTTTTTTTTTTATATGTAAATGTAGATGCACGAAAATACTAATAAAGAGAAGAGTTATTGAATAAGAAAAATTAAAAATAAAGAAAAGAATGATCATACCATGGTGGGTTGTCTCCCACCTAGCACTTTGCTTTAACGTCCGTAAGTTGGACGCTCCACTAGCTCAGTCTATGGTTATATGGGGATCTTCCAAGAGGAAGATCTCGAGTTCCTTGTCTTTCTTCCGCTTTTCACCATGGTACAGCTTTAAACGATGTCCATTAACCTTGATAAGCTCTGAGCTCGAAGGATGGATAAGGTGATAAACTCCGTATGGTTCGGCCTTCTCTACTCTGTACGGACCTTCCCATCTTGATCTCAACTTGCCTGGCATGAGCCTCAGTCGAGATTTGTAAAGGAGGACTGAGTCCCCAGGTTGGAACTCTTTCCTCTTAATGTTTTGGTCATGTACAGCCTTCATCTTCTCCTTGTGTAGCCTTGAGTTCTCATAAGCTTCTAGGCGAAGGCTCTCCAGTTCTTGCAGTTACAACTTCCTTTCAGCTCTGGCTTTCTCAATTCCCATATTGCACTCTTTGACTGCCCAAAAGGCTTTGTGCTCTATTTCTACCGGGAGATGACAAGCTTTTCCATAAACTAAGCGAAAAGGACTCATCCCAATGGGTGTTTTGTATGCTGTTCTGTATGCCCAGAGTGCATCTTGTAGCCTGGTGCTCCAGTCTCTTCGATGAGGCTTTACTATCTTCTACAAGATACGCTTTATCTCTCTATTTGATACCTCAGCTTGCCCATTGGTCTGAGAATAGTATGCTGTTGCAACCTTATGAATTATCCCATGCTTCTTCATTAGTCCTGTTAGTCTCCTGTTACAAAAATGGGTGCCTTGATCGCTCACGATTGCTCGTGGGGATCCAAAGCGATAGATAATATGGTTTCTCACAAAGAAAACAACAGTGTTAGCATCATCAGTGCGGGTAGGAATTGCTTCCACCCATTTGGAAACGTAATCCACGGCTAACAATATATAAAAATAACCATTAGAATTTGGAAATGGACCCATGAAGTCAATGCCCCAAACATCAAAGATTTCACAAAAAAGCATATATTGTTGAGGCATCTCATCCCTCTTGGATATATTACCAAATTTTTGGCATGGGAGGAAAGATTTACAAAATTCAGCAGCATCTCTAAAAAGAGTAGGCCACCAGAATCCACAGTCTAAGATCTTTCTAGCAGTTCTTTGGGGGCCAAAATGTCCTCCACTCTCAGATGAGTGACAGGCCTCTAAGATGGACTGGAATTCTAATTGAGGCACACACCATCTAATTACCTGATCAGCACCACATCTCCATAAATATGGGTCATCCCATATATAATATTTAGGCTCGCTTTTCAGCTTGTCTCTTTGATGCTTAGAAAAGTTTGGAGGAAATGTGCGGCTAACTATATAATTAGCTACAGGTGCATACCAAGGAGATACTTCAGATACTGCTTGCCGGTTATCAAAAGGAAAATTATCATCTATAGGAGTAGAATCATCCTTAATATGCTCAAGGCGACTCAAATGGTCTGCCACTAAATTCTGGTTACCACTCCTATCCTTTATTTCTAAATCAAATTCTTGTAATAGTAGTATCCAACGTATAAGTCTTGGTTTGGACTCCTTTTTAGCTAATAGATACTTTAAAGCTGCATGGTCTGAATACACTACTACTCTAGTACCAAGTAAATAAGCTCAGAATTTATCCAAAGCAAAAACAATAGCGAGAAGCTCTTTCTCAGTAGTAGTATAATTGGACTGGGCAGTGTCTAAAGTCTTAGACGCATAAGCAATAACAAAAGGATCCTTACCTTCGCGCTGAGCCAGTGCTGCTCCTACTGCATGGTTGGAAGCATCGCACATGATTTCAAATGGCTGGCTCCAGTCTGGTCCTCTCACAATTGGAGCTTGAGTCAGGGCGGTCTTCAGCTTATCAAACGCTTGTTTGCAATCATCACTAAACTCGAACTCAATATCCTTCTGTAGTAATCTGGATAAGGGAAGTGTTACCTTACTGAAGTCCTTAATAAATCTCCTGTAAAAACCTGCATGGCCAAGGAACGAACGGACTTCCCTCACCAAAGAGGGGTAAGGTAAACTAGAAATAACATTCACCTTTGCTGGGTCTACAGGAATGCCAGTATTAGATACCACATGTCCTAATACAATCCCTTGTTTCACCATAAAATGACATTTTTCAAAATTCAATACAAGGTTTGTATTAACACATCTATCTAATACTCTAGATAATCCATCCAAGAAAAGGCTAAAAGAATCACCATAAACGCTAAAATCATCCATAAAAACCTCCATACAGTCCTAATAAGATCAGAGAAAAGACTCATCATACACCTTTGGAAAGTAGCTGGTGCATTGCACAAGCCAAAGGGCATTTTCTTGTAAGCATAAGTCCCAAAAGGACATGTAAAAGTGGTCTTTTCCTGATCCTCAGGAGCTATATGAATCTGGAAATAACCTGTGTAACCATCTAAAAAGCAATAATGGGATTTACCTGACAGGCGATCCAGCATTTGATCAATGAATGGAAGTGGGTAGTGATCCTTACGGGTAGCTTGGTTGAGACGCCTGTAATCAATGCAGACTCTCCAAGTGTTCTGAACTCTAGTTGCTATGAGCTTTCCATGCTCATTCTTCACTGTAGTGACTTCAGACTTCTTGGGCACTACTTGTACTAGGCTAACCCATTCGCTGTCTGAAATGGGATAGATGATACCTGCTTCCAATAGTCTGGTCACTTCCTTTTTGACAACTTCCAAGATAGTGGGATTTAATCTTCTTTGGGGTTGACGGACAGGTCTTGCTCCCTCTTCTAAAAATATTTTGTGCTCACATACTTGAGGGTTGATGCCTACTATGTCTGCCAAACTCCACCCAATTGCTTTCTTGTGCCTCCTCAGTACATCAAGTAACTGCTCTTCTTGTTGAGAAGTAAGTTCCCTTGCAATGATAACCGGAAACTTCTGCTCATCTTCAAGATAAGCATATTTGAGATGTGGAGGAAGGGGTTTCAATTCTAACTTCTGATCATGGGTAGGCTCTGGATTATCTGGAGCTTGTGAAAATGGCGAAATGCCCTTATTGTCAGTTAAGAGGGTCCCCACACTTGGACCTTGTCCAGTGTGTCTCTCTTCTAATTCTTCCTTGTGAACTGCAGCTACAGTTTTATCTATGACATCACACTGGAAGATAGAATGATCTTCTGGAGGGTTGTTTATGACTCCATTCAGATTGAAGATTACTATTCGGCCATCTATTTCAAAAGAGTATGTTCCTGAAAAAGCATCCAATTTGAATTTTGATGTCTTCAGGAATGGTCTTCCAAGTAGGATTGATGATGGCTTATCTGAGTCATTATGGGGCATCTCCAAGATATAAAATCAGTGGGAAATATAAGCCCTTTAATGTTCACTAAAACATCTTCAGCAACTCCAGCCATTGTAATAATGCTTTTATCTGCTAACACAAAATGAGCTGCCGACCTTTTTAAGGGAGGGAGCCTCAAAATATAATATATAGACAAAGGCATTATACTAACACATGCTCCTAAATCACACATGCAATCATAAATTACTACACCACCAATAGTACAACTAACTATACAAGGACCTGGGTCACTACATTTTTCAGGTAATCCTCCCATTAAAGCAGATATGGAACTACCTAAAGGAATAGTTTCTAATTCTTGAATTTCGTCCTTATGTATTGATGAGCGGATATTTTATACGCTTTTTGGGGTTAATTTCATATAGTTTTTAGTATGTTTTAGTAAGTTTTTAGTTTATTTTCATTAGTTTTTAGGAAAAATTCATATTTCTGGACTTTACTATGAGTTGTGTGTTTTTCTGAAATTTCAGGTATTTTTCTGGCTGAAATTGAGGGAGCTGAGCAAAAATCTGATTCAGGCTGAAAAAGGACTGCTGATGCTGTTGGATTCTGACCTCCCTGCACTCAAAGTGGATTTTCTGGAGCTACAGAACTCGAAATGGCGTGCTTCTAATTGCGTTGGAAAGTAGACATCCAGGGATTTCCAGCAATATATAATAGTTTATACTTTGTACAAGGATAGACGACGTAAACTGGCGTTCAACGCCAGTTCTCTGCCCAATTCTGGCGTCCAGCGCCAGAAAAGGATCAAAAGCTGGAGTTGAACGCCCAAACTGGCACAAAAACTGGCGTTCAACTCCACAAATGGCCTCTGCACTTGAATTGCTTAAATCTCAGCCCCAGCACACACCAAGTGGGCCCCAGAAGTGGATCTCTGCATCATCCATCATAGTTTACTCATTTTTTGTAAACCTAGGCTACTAGTTTAGTATTTAAACAACTTTTAGAGACTTATTTTGTACCTCATGACATTTCAGATCAAAAACATTGTATTCTCTGACGGCATGAGTCTCTAAACTCCATTGTTGGGGGTGAGGAGCTCTGCTGTGTCTCGATGAATTAATGCAAGTATTTCTGTTTTCCATTCAAACATGCGTGTTCCTATCTAAGATATTCATTTGCACTTTAACCTGAATGTGATGAACGTGACAATCATCATCATTCCACCACGAACGCGTGCCTGACAACCACTTATGTTCCACTATAGAATGAATGAATATCTCTTAGATTTCTAAATTGGAATCTCCGTGGTATAAGCTAGGTTGATGGCGGCATTCAAGAGAATCTGGAAGGTCTAAACCTTGTCTGTGGTATTCCGAGTAGGATTCAGTGATTGAATGACTGTGACGAGCTTCAAACTCGCGAGTGCTGGGCGTTAGTGACAGACGCAAAAGGAGGGTGAATCCTATTCCAGCATGATCGAGAACCAACCGGTGATTAGCCGTGCTGTGACAGAGTGCGTGAGCGTAGTTTTCACTGGAAGGATGGATGGTAGCCATTGACAACGGGGATCCACCAATACACAGCTTGCCATAGGAGGACGTGCGTGCGTGAATCAGAAGACAGAGGAAAGCAGAGATTCAGAAGACAAAGCATCTCCAAAACTCCAACATATTCTCCTTTACTGCATAACAAGTAACCTTTAACCCATGCTCTCTTGTTTATTCGCAATTCAACTGATAAACATAATTGACTTCCTGACTAAGAATTACAAGATAACCATAGATTGCTTCAACCCAACAATCTCCGTGGGATTCGACCCTTACTCACGTAAGGTATTACTTGGACGACCCAGTGCACTTGCTGGTTAGTGGTACGCGTTGTGAAAAGTGTGATTCACAATTCGTTCACCAAGTTTTTGGCGCCGTTGCCGGGGATTGTTCGTGTTTGAACAACTGACGGTTTATTTTGTTGCTTAGATTAGGAAAATTTTTCTTTTTGGTTTAGAGTCTCTTATTATTGTTCTTGGTTAAAAATATCCTTCTTCAAAACAAGTGTTACATTTACTGCCCAATTGGCTAGAGCGTTGGTCTAAGTCCGTGGCAGTTTGGTACACTCTTTTTAAAATTTTTTCAAAAATAATATTTTCGCTATTAAATTTTGTGCCAAACTTTAAGTTTGGTGTTTTCCTGTTGATTTCCCTTGATTTTCGAAAATTTTAGTTTGGTTTTCTAAAAATTTTAAGTTTGGTGTTCTTGTGTTCTTGTGAATCTTCAAAGTGTTCTTGAGTTTTCCTTGTGTCCGGATCTTAAAATTTTTAAGTTTGGTGTTCCTTAGTGTTTTTCCCTTAAAAATTTTCGAAAACAAGGAGCATCAGATCTAAAAATTTTAAATCTTGTGCTATCTTATTGTTTTTCTCTTTCCTCACTAAATTCAAAAATATCTTTTCTATCTAATTTTAAAACAAATTTTCAATTTTTTTTTTAAAAAAATTTCATTTTTTTCAAAATTGAAAATCTTTTCCAAATCATATCTTTTTCAAAATTTTCATACCACTCTCTCTCCCCTCATTTTTTTGAAAATCTTCACTTATTTTTATTTAATTTATTTTGATTTCGAAATAAAAAAATTAAATAAATAAATAAAATTAATTTTTACATCGTCTCCCTTTCTCCATCATGGATCTAAGCGGAAATGAACAGTCCAGGAGGACTCTGGGGTCATATTCTAACCCCTCTACTGCTTCATATGAGAGTAGCATCTGCATACCCTCCATTGGAGTCAGTAGCTTTGAGTTGAATCCTCAGCTCATTATCATGGTGCAGCAAGGTTGCCAGTATTCCGGTCTTCCACAGGAAGAACCTACATAATTTCTGGCACAGTTTCTATAAATTGCTGACACAGTACATGATAAAGAAATAGATCAGGATGTCTACAGACTATTACTGTTTCCATTTGCTGTAAAAGATCAAGCTAAGAGGTGGTTGAATAACCAACCTAAGGCCAGCATAAGGACATGAAAATAGCTGACAGAAAAATTCCTGAATCAATATTTCCCTCCAAAAAGGATGACACAGCTAAGGCTGGACATCCAAGGCTTTAAACAAGGAGATAATGAATCTCTTTATGATACATGGGAGAGATACAGAGAGATGCTACGAAAATGCCCCTCTGAAATATTTTCAGAGTGGGTTCAGTTAGACATCTTCTACTATGGGCTTGCAGAAGGAGCTCAGATGTCTCTAGATTACTCAGCTGGTGGATCTATCCACATGAGAAAGATAATTGAAGAGGCTCAAGAGCTCATTGATACAGTTGCCAGGAATCAGCACCTGTACCTAAGCAGTGACCCTTCCATGAAAGAAGAGGTTAAAACAGCAACTGCTGAACTCAGTCCTGTGAAACAAGCTGCTGAATTCAATTAGCAATTGGACTTCCTAACAAAGCAATTAGCCGAATTCAAAGATAGACTACAAGAGACAAGGATGGCTAATATACATATGGAAGAACAGTTTAAGCAAACAAAGCAGCAGCTGTCAAGACAAATAACAGAAGAATGCCAAGCAGTTCAATTAAGAAGTGGGAAAACATTAAATACCCCACCTCAAGGCAGCAAAAAGCTAAGGAATGAGCAAACCACCCAAAATTCACCTGAGGACAGTAAGAGCCCAGGGAAAAATAATTCTGGCACTAAAACGCCAGAAAATTGGTGGAAGGCTGGCGCTGAACGCCCAGACCATGCCAAAAACTGGCGTTCAACGCCAGAAACAAGGCAAAACTGGCTTTCAACGCCAGAAATGGGCAAGGATCTGGCGTTGAACGCCCAAACTGGGCAAGATCTGGCGCTGAACGCCCAAAATGGGCTCAATTCTGGCGTTCAGACGCCAGGAGCAGACAAGGAGCTGGCGTCCAGTTTCACTCCAGCTTCTAACTCTTGCACTCAATCACCCGTGAGGGATCAGACACACAAATGCTGATAACAACCCCTCTAAAAAGGCTTCTTCAACCACTTCTGTAGGCAATAAACCTGCAGCAACCAAGGTTGAAGAATATAAAGCCAAGATACCTTATCCTCAAAAACTCCGGAAAGAGGAACAGGATAAGAAATTTGCTGGCTTTGCAGATTATCTCAGGACTCTTGAAATAAAGATTCCATTTGCAGAAGCACTTGAGCAAATACCTTCTTATGCCAAGTTCATGAAAGAGATCTTGAGTCATAAAAAGGATTGGAGAGAAACAGAAAGAGTTCTCCTCACTGAAGAATGCAGTGCAGTCATTCTGAAAAGCTTTCCTGAAAAGCTTAAAGACCCTGGGAGTTTTCTGATACCATGCATATTAGAAGGTAATTGCACCAAGACAGCTTTATGCGATCTTGGGGCAAGCATCAACCTAATACCTGCATCCACTATCAGAAAGCTTGGCTTAACTGAAGAAGTTAAACCAACCCGGATATGTCTCCAACTTGCTGATGGTTCTATTAAATACCCATCAGGCGTGATTGAAGACATGATTGTCAGAGTTGGGCCATTCGCCTTTCCCACTGACTTTGTTGTGCTGAAAATGGAGGAGCACAAGAGTGCTACTCTCATTCTAGGAAGACCCTTCCTAGCAACTGGACGATCCCTCATTGATGTCCAACAGGGGGAAATAACCCTAAGAGTCAATGATGATGAGTTCAAGCTGAACGCTGTCAAAGCCATGCAGCATCCAGACACATCAAAAGACTGCATGAAAGTTGATCTTATTGACTCTTTGGTAGAAGAGATCAACATGGCTGAGAGTCTTGAATCAGAGTTGGAAAACATCTTTAAAGATGTTCAGCCTGATTTAGAGGATTCAGAGGACATGAAAGAGCCTCTGAAATTTCTTCTGGAAGAGGAAAAACCTCCTAAACCCGAGCTCAAGCCATTACCACCATCCTTGAAATATGCATTTCTGGGAGAAGGTGACACTTTTCCAGTGATCATAAGCTCTGCTTTAAATTCACAGGAAGAGGAGGCACTTATTCAAGTGCTAAGGACACACAAGACAGCTCTTGGGTGGTCCATAGGTGACCTTAAGGGCATAAGCCCAGCTAGATGCATGCACAAAATCTTATTGGAGGATAATGCCAAACCAGTGGTTCAACCACAGAGGCGGCTAAATCCAGCCATGAAAGAAGTAGTGCAGAAAGAGGTCACCAAACTACTAGAGGCTGGGATTATTTATCCTATTTCTGATAGCCCCTGGGTGAGCCCTGTCCAAGTCGTCCCAAAAAAGAGAGGCATGATAGTGATTCATAATGAAAAAAATGAACTGGTTCCTACAAGAACAGTTACAGGGTGGCGCATGTGTATTGACTATAGAAGGCTCAATACAGCCACCAGAAAGGATCATTTTCCTTTACCATTCATAGACCAGATGCTAGAAAGACTAGCAGGTCATGATTATTACTGCTTTTTGGATGGCTACTCAGGCTATAACCAGATTGCAGTAGATCCCCAGGATCAAGAGAAAACAGCATTCACATGTCCATCCGGAGTGTTTGCTTATAGAAGAATGCCATTTGGGCTATGTAATGCGCCTGCAACCTTCCAGAGATGCATGCTCTCTATTTTCTCTGATATGGTGGAAAAATTTCTGGAAGTCTTCATGGATGACTTCTCAGTATATGGAGACTCATTCAGCTCCTGTCTTGATCACCTGAAACTTGTTCTGAAAAGATGCCAAGAGACCAACCTAGTTTTAAACTGGGAAAAGTGTCACTTCATGGTGACTGAAGGAATTGTTCTTGGGCATAAAATCTCAAACAAGGGAATAGAGGTGGATCAAGCAAAAATAGAGGTAATTGAAAAATTACCACCACCTGCCAATGTTAAGGCAATCAGAAGCTTTCTGGGGCATGCAGGATTCTATAGGAGGTTTATAAAGGATTTTTCAAAAATCGCAAAACCTCTAAGCAATCTGCTAGCTGCTGACACGCCATTTGTGTTTGACACAGAGTGCCTGCAGGCGTTTGAAACGCTGAAAGCTAAGCTGGTCACAGCACCAGTCATTTCTGCACTAGACTGGACGTTACCATTTGAGCTAATGTGTGATGCCAGTGATCATGCCATTGGTGCAGTATTGGGACAGAGGCATGACAAGCTTTTGCATGTCATTTATTATGCCAGTCGCGTTCTAAATGATGCCCAGAAAAATTACACAACCACAGAAAAAGAATTACTTGCAGTGGTTTACGCCATTGACAAGTTCAGATCATACTTAGTAGGATCAAAAGTGATTGTGTATACTGACCATGCTGCTCTTAAATATCTACTCACAAAGCAGGATTCAAAACCTAGGCTCATCAGATGGGTATTGGTTCTGCAAGAGTTTGATATAGAAATAAGAGACAGAAAAGGGACAGAGAACCAATTGGCTGATCATCTGTCCCGGATAGAGCCAGTGGAAGGGACGTCCCTCCCCTTTCTTGAGATCTCTGAGACGTTTCCTGATGAGTACTTATTTGCCATTCAGGAAGCACCATGGTTTGCCGATATTGCAAACTATAAAGCTGCAAGGTTCATACCCAAGGAGTACAACAGGATACAAAAGAAGAAATTAATTACTGATGCAAAGTACTACTTGTGGGATGAATCCTATCTCTTTAAGAGATGTGCAGACGGAATAATCCGTAGGTGTGTGCCTAGAGAAGAGGCACAGAGGATCCTATGGCATTGCCATGGATCTCAATATGGAGGCCATTTCGGAGGTGAGCGAACAGCCACCAAGGTCCTCCAATGTGGCTTCTATTGGCCCACATTCTATAAAGATTCCCGAGAGTTTGTACGTAACTGTGACAGTTGCCAAAGAGCTGGTAATCTGCCTCATGGTTACGCCATACCTCAACAAGGAATCTTGGAAATTGAGTTGTTTGACGTATGGGGAATTGACTTCATGGGACCTTTCCCACCATCATACTCAAACACTTATATTCTGGTGGTAGTTGACTATGTATCAAAATGGGTTGAGGCTATTGCCACACCCATCAATGATACTAAAACAGTGCTGAAGTTCCTCCAGAAACATTTCTTTAGCAGGTTTGGTGTCCCTAGAGTACTAATCAGTGATGGGGGCACTCACTTCTGCAATAAACAGCTTTACTCTGCCATGGTTCGGTATGGAATTCGCCACAAGGTGGCTACTCCATATCATCCACAAACCAATGGGCAAGCTGAAGTCTCTAACAGAGAATTAAAGAGAATCCTGGAACGGACAGTAAATACCCGTAGAAAGGATTGGGCACGGAGCTTGGATGATGCTCTGTGGGCTTACAGGACAGCATTCAAGACCCCTATAGGGACCTCTCCATACCAACTCGTGTATGGTAAGGCATGTCACCTGCCCGTGGAACTGGAACATAAGGCCTACTGGGCAACCAGATTCCTAAACTTTGATGCCAAACTAGCAGGAGAAAAACGATTGCTCCAGCTAAATGAGCTAGAGGAATTCAGATTCACAGCTTTCGAAAATGCCAAGCTTTATAAAGAAAAATAAAAAAAGTGGCATGACAGAAAGCTGTCATCTAGAATCTTTGAACCAGGACAGAAGGTTCTGTTGTTTAACTCTAGACTCAGGCTATTCCCCGTGAAACTAAAATCTCGGTGGAGGGGACCATACGTGATTACAAGTGTATCACCATATGGTTATGTGGAGCTTCAAGATATTGATTCTGATAAGAAGTTCATTGTCAATGGACAGAGAATCAAGCATTATCTTGAAGGCAACATTGAGCAAGAATGCTCAAGGCTGAAGCTAGATTAAAAGCTCAGCAAGGTCCAGCTAAAGACACTAAAGAAGCGCTTGCTGGGAGGCAACCCAGCCATGGGGCATCAATCCTCTAAGCATTTTGCCCTATTTCTGTTTTTATTTTTATTTGTTTATATAGAGTTCATTGATAACAAGGTAAATAATCAATTGCATAAGTTCACAGGGTTACAGAAGGAATCTGCACACAAAACAGAGAAAAAGAGCTCACTGGCAAGAAAACGCCAGTAAAAGTGTATTTTGGGCGTTCAACGCCCAAAATGGGCATCCACTGGGCGTTGGACGCCAGTAATGGTAGCAATCTGGGCGTTCAACGCCAGAAATGGGCACCCACTGGGCGTTGAACGCCAGTAATGGCAGCAACTGGGCGTTGAACGCCCAGGAGAGCAGCATTTGGGCGCTGAACGCCCAAAACAGGCAGTGTTTGGGCGTTCAAACGCCAGGAAGGCAGGAGGAGCCAAATTCATTTCTTTCCACACGTTTTTCCATTCTAATTTCAAATTTTATGTTTCAATGCATGATTTTACATAAACATGTTAAGAACCCTGATTTCTAAAATCCCCAATATATCTTAATCCATAAGCACAAACCCTCTTTGCAAATTCAATCCAACTCTTTTCAAATCTTTTCCAAAAACAAATCGATCTTTTTCACTCTAAAATCTTTTCAACTAATCAATATCCTTTTCAAATCTCCATATTATCTTTTTCAAAATCTAGAGTTATCTTTTTCAAAAATCTATCATATCTTTTCAATTTTTAACTATATCCTCCATCTTATCTTTTTAAAATCAATCTTTTTATCCTATCTTTTCTAATTTTTCGAAAGCCCACCCATCCCTTTAAATAGGGGTTCGGCATCCCTCCTCCTTCATCAACAATTGCACCTAGCTCTCCTTCCATCCCTCTCCTTTCTTTTCTTTTGCTTGAGGACAAGCAAACCTCTAAGTTTGGTGTGTTTATCCGAGATCACTAAGATCATGGCTCCTAAAGGAAAACAACCCACTCCAAGAGGCAAGAAAGAGAGCGTTCCAAAACCACTTTGGAATCAAGGGAAGTTCTTATCTAAAGAACATTCGAACCATTATTACAAAATAATGGGTCTGAGATCAGTGATCTCGGAAGTTAGATTCGATCTGAAAGAAGATGAATATTCGGAGATCCAGGAGCAAATTCGAATCAGGAACTGGGAAGTCCTAGCTAATCCTGAAACGAAAGTGGGAAGGAACATGGTCCAGGAGTTCTATGCTAATATGTGACAAACTGACAAGCAGAAACTATCTGGGACTGCTCTCTATGACTATCGGACCGTGGTCAGAGGAAAGATTGTTCATACCCACCCTGACAGGATCAGGGAGATCTTAAAGCTACCTCAGCTGAAGGATGATCCAGACTCTTTCAACAGGAGGATGATGAGAGTAGACAAGGGCCTGGATAAGATTCTAGAGGACATATGTATCCCTGGAGCCAGGTGGACCACCAACACAAAGGGTGTCCCAAATCAACTCAAGAGAGAGGATCTCAAACCAGTCGCCAGAGGATGGCTAGACCTCATTGGGCATTCTCTGTTGCCTACTAGCAACCGTTCTGAAGTCACAGTTAAAAGAGTAGTGATGATCCATTGCATCATGATGGGAAAGGAAGTGGAGGTTCATCAGCTGATTTCAGCTGAACTCTACAAAATTGCTAACAAAAATTCTAAAGAGGCCAGGTTGGCTTATCCAAGCGTGATTTCTCTGCTCTGCAAGGACGCTGGAGTAAGGATGGGAATAAATGAGTATATCTCAGTTGAGAAGCCAATCACCAAAGCATCAATGGAAAAACAACAAGCACAGGATGATCCCGTCAAGAAGAAAACACAGGAATTCCTCCCAGAGATCCCTCAATCTGAATACTAGGAGTATCTTGAGAAGTCTGTTACCAAGATACGGGAAGCTATGGAGCAAATAATAAAAGAACAGAAGGAACACAGTCAAATGCTGACCTATATGTTTAAAGAACAAGAGGAGCAAGGGCGTGACTTAAGGGAATTGAAGCGCCAGAAGTCTTCTCTTGCAGGACTAAGCACCCCAAGGATCAGAGGAACCCCCGTTCCCCCATAATAAAGGTTGTTAATTTCCAATTTCTGCCTTAACTCTGTGATAGTGTCCTTATAGAAGTTTACCTTAGGAGTCATATAGTAGTAATTAGTATCTATTTTGATTTTATCTCTAATTAAGCTATAGTTTATTTCTCTCTTCATCAGCAAACATGAATAAAGTAGTAGATCTTTTGAATAAGAGGCAATAAAATTTTGAGTTTTAATAAGAGAAATTCTAAGTAGTTAAATGTGGTGGCCATGCTTTCTGTCTTCTGAATGAATGCTTGAACAGTGCATATGTCTTTTGAATTTGTTGTTTAAGAATGTTAAATATGTTGGCTCTTGAAAGAATGATGAACATGAGACATGTTATTGATAATCTGAAAAAAAAATGATTCTTGAAGCAAGAAAAAGCAGAAAAGAACAAAGCTTGCAGAAAAAAAATATATATATATATATATATAATTAATTAGAAAGAAAAAGAAAAAGCAAGCAGAAAAAGCCAATAGCCCTTAAAACTAAAAGGCAAGGGTAATAAAAAAGGATCCCAAGGCTTTGAGCATCAGTGGATAGGAGGGCCAAGAAGGAATAAAATCCTGGCCTAAGCGGCTAAACCAAGCTGTCCCTAACCATGTGCTTGTGGCGTGTAGGTGTCAAGTGAAAACTTGAGACTGAGCGGTTAAAGTCAAGGTCCAACGCAAAAAGAAGAGTGTGCTTAAGAACTCTAGACACCTCTAATTGGGGACTTTAGCAAAGCTGAGTCACAATCTAAAAAAAGGTTCACCCAATTATGTGTCTGTGGCATTTATGTATTCGGTGGTAATACTGGAAAACAAAGTGCTTAGGGCCACGGCCAAGACTCATAAAATAGCTGTGTTCAAGAATCATCACACTGAAATAGGAGAATCAATAACACTATCTGAATTCTAAGTTCCTATAGATGCCAATCACTCTGAGCTTCAATGGATAAAGTGAGATGCCAAAACTGTTCAGAAGCAAAAAGCTACTAGTCCCGCTCATCTGATTAGAATCTGAGCTTCACTCAAAACTCTGAGATATTATTGCTTCTCAACCTATTAGTCTTCTATTTTATTTGTCTAGTTACTTGAGGACAAGCAACAGTTTAAGTTTGGTGTTGTGATGAGCGGATATTTTATACGCTTTTTGGGGTTAATTTCATATAGTTTTTAGTATGTTTTAGTAAGTTTTTAGTTTATTTTCATTAGTTTTTAGGAAAAATTCATATTTCTGGACTTTACTATGAGTTGTGTGTTTTTCTGTAATTTCAGGTATTTTTCTGGCTGAAATTGAGGGAGCTGAGCAAAAATCTGATTCAGGCTGAAAAAGGACTGCTGATGCTGTTGGATTCTGACCTCCCTGCACTCAAAGTAGATTTTCTGGAGCTACAGAACTCGAAATGGCGTGCTTCCAATTGCTTTGGAAAGTAGACATCCAGGGCTTTCCAGCAATATATAATAGTCCATACTTTGCATAAGGATAGACGATGTAAATTGGCGTTCAACGCTAGTTCTCTGCCCAATTCTGGCGTCCAGCGCCAGAAAAGGATCAAAAGCTGGAGTTGAGCGCCCAAACTGGCACAAAAACTGGCGTTCAACTCCACAAATGGCCTCTGCACGTGAATTTCTTAAATCTCAGCCCCAGCACACACCAAGTGGGCCCCAGAAGTGGATCTCTGCATCATCCATCATAGTTTACTCATTTTTTGTAAACCTAGGCTACTAGTTTAGTATTTAAACAACTTTTAGAGACTTATTTTGTACCTCATGACATTTCAGATCAAAAACATTGTATTCTCTGATGGCATGAGTCTCTAAACTCCATTGTTGGGGGTGAGGAGCTCTGCTGTGTCTCGATGAATTAATGCAAGTATTTCTGTTTTCCATTCAAACATGCGTGTTCCTATCTAAGATATTCATTTGCACTTTAACCTGAATGTGATGAACGTGACAATCATCATCATTCCACCACGAACGCGTGCCTGACAACCACTTACGTTCCACTATAGAATGAATGAATATCTCTTAGATTTCTAAATTGGAATCTCCGTGGTATAAGCTAGGTTGATGGCGGCATTCAAGAGAATCTGGAAGGTCTAAACCTTGTCTGTGGTTTTCCGAGTAGGATTCAGTGATTGAATGACTGTGACGAGCTTCAAACTCGCGAGTGCTGGGCGTTAGTGACAGACGCAAAAGGAGGGTGAATCCTATTCCAGCATGATCGAGAACCAACCGGTGATTAGCCGTGCTGTGACAGAGCGCGTGAGCGTAGTTTTCACTGGAAGGATGGATGGTAGCCATTGACAATGGGGATCCACCAATACACAGCTTGCCATAGGAGGACGTGCGTGCGTGAATCAGAAGACAGAGGAAAGCAGAGATTCAGAAGACAAAGCATCTCCAAAACTCCAACATATTCTCCTTTACTGCATAACAAGTAACCTTTAACCCATGCTCTATTGTTTATTCGCAATTCAACTGATAAATATAATTGACTTCCTGACTAAGAATTACAAGATAACCATAGATTGCTTCAAACCAACAATCTCTGTGGGATTCGACCCTTACTCACGTAAGGTATTACTCGGACGACCCAGTGCACTTGCTGGTTAGTGGTACTCGTTGTGAAAAGTGTGATTCACAATTCTTGCACCATGTATACATAAATCTTTTAGAAACTTTGCATATTTAGGTACTTGTTGAATAACATCAAAAAAAGGAACGGTTACCTCAACCTTTTTGAATATTTCTACCATTTTGGGATCGGGTTCCAGCTGCTTCCTGGGCTTCCTTGCACGTTGTGGAAATGGAATAGGAGTATTGTTTTCTGCAGTGTCTGCGCCTCTTGGTGCTTCCTCCTGTGGTTGGACTTCTTCTTTTTCAGCTATGTCCTGTATGTCCTCTTCCTCTTCAACATCTTCTATTTCTACTACCTCTTCAGCTGAGATGTGTTCTGGTGAGCTTGGCTCCTCCTGATTTCTCTTCTGTAGTGTGGTTCCGGACCTCAGGGTGATGGCATTAATGCCTTCCTTTGGATTGGGTAATGGTTGAGAGGGGATTCCAGTGGAGCTTGAAGGTTGGTTATTGGAATTTTGCATTGATCCAATCTGTGAGGCAAGAGCTTGCAGGGTAGCGGTCAGACCATTCAGACTGGCATTAATGTTATTTTCCATGGTCTGTTGACTTCGCTCAAAAAATTTTAGTAACTCTTCATTAGGAGATGAAGAAGGGTGAGTAAATTGAGAGGTCTGCTGTTGGGTATTCTGTGGTCCTTGGGATTGTCTCAGGTGAGGTGCTCTGTAAGGTTGGTTCTGCTGCTTGTTGTTATTATTATTCCACCTCTGATTTCCCTGATTATCTCTGCCTCCTCTGTTATTGTTGTCCCTCCAATTCTGGTTAGAATTGTCCTGCCATCCATGGTTATTATTTCCACCTTGATTGTACCCTTGGTTGGGGCGGTCATAGAAGTTATGAGTGCATGCCACCATGTTGTCTTCCTGTTGGAGTTGCGGGCATTCATCAGTATAATGGCTATAATCAGCACAAATTCCGCAAACTCTTTATGGGACTAGCTGTTGGCTTTGCTGTGCTGAAGAAGGTTGAGCTTGCTGAACTTGTTGTTGATTCAATTGCATCTGCTTCAGCAAGTTGGTCATCTCACAGATACTCTGAGTTAGAGCAGCAGTCTCTCTGTTAGAGGATACTTCTGCAACAACTTTTGAGCGGCCTTGCTTCTGTCTGTGGTTCCTAGTGGATTCAGCTAAGTCACTGATCAATTGCCATGCCTCATCGGTGGTCTTGTACTTCTTCATAGACCCATTGCTAGCACTTTCCAATGTGGTCTTATCTTGGGGCCTCATGCCCTGTGTGACATAACTGAGTAACATTATCTTGTCAATCATGTGGTGGGGGCATGCTTCCAGAAGATTATTAAAGCGCTCCCAATATTCAAAGAGAGTCTCGTTGTCATCTTGAACAATCGTGGAGATGTCTTTCCTTAGTTTATCAGTAACTTCAAATGGAAAGAATTTCTCCAAAAACTCTTTTCTGAGCGTATCCCAGTTGGATACATTTGCTAGGAGTTGAGTGTAGTACCACTCTCTTGCTTTTCCCTCAAGAGAAAATGGAAAAGCTTTTAGTAGGATTGAAGTTTCATCTGTACCATCACGCCTGACAGTAGAACAGGCTGCCTGGAAATCTCTCAGGTGCTTGATGGGCTCTTGAGTAGGTAAGCCATGAAACTTGGGCATCAAATTGAGCAGTGCGGTCTTTATTTCGAAATCTATAGCCACTGCTGGGTGATGCGCTTGAAACAGTTGCATTGTAAAATTAGGGGCTCCTTCCTCCTAGATGGTAACTCTCCTAGGTTTTGCCATGTCGTCTGCACGTGAATCAACTGAATCAGTAGAACGGGAGCTGGTTTCTTCCTCAAGTTTACTTTCAGATCCGCCCTCAGAGTGGACTAACCGACGCCGAGCTCGCCTTATTCGTGAAATAGTCCTTTCAATTTCAGGATCGAATATTAGCAAGCGAGGATCAGGAAGTGAACGCGTCATTTGACGAAAGAAACAGGCAGCTCATAGTAGCAAAATAAAATAAAATGCAAATAAATAAATTCCAATTAATAACTTTAGCACTCTATTGCAACTCCCCGGCAACGGCGCCAAAAATTGATGCAAGCAAAAATTGGTGAATTAAAAATTATTAGAATATATGCATTGCAAGTATAGTTCTTGACTCGCCAGAGATCCACCGCTCAATTTAGAAAGGTGTCACAGAAAATTGAAATTTAAAATACTGGGAGTATGAATTACAGGTCGTCTCCCAACGAGTTGCAGGAAAGGGTGCTATTTTATTAATCAGATGTTTTTGAAAAGGGTTGAGTTGAGTAAACAGGAAATTAAATTGATGAAATTGAATAATGTAAATAAAAGCCTTTACTGGGAGTTGATTACATGGAAGCCCTATTCTTGATGGAACACTCTTAAGGTTAATTGACAATTGAGAGTTATTTCGTTTAGTTATCTTTTACTAAGTAAAGGGAGGTAAAACAAGTTGGAATGCTGTTCTATTCACAAGTCCCAATCCACTCTGGGGAGGATTGGTGTTAGGAATTAGAGAGCAATCCAACAATAACCCAATTGCAATCTTTCTCTTGAACCTTCCAACTCAAGGGTTTCTTTCAATCAACTCCCCATCAAGTTAGGGAACTACTCACTCATTGTAAAGGTAAAATTCGTAGCATATGAAAAGGAATTAAAGAAAGACATTATAAATAAAAATTGAAAATAATCAATTTAAAATAAAAGTGATCCTTGTATTAAATAATCCTAAAAATATTCCAATGGTAAAATTAAACAAAGCAAGGAACATGGAAGAGTAAGCCAAGTAAAGAAAACGAACTAGAATGACGAAGTCTTGATGAGGTAATAACTCTTCTCAGTATCCCAATGTAAAAGGCTAGAGAAAACTAAAATCCTAAGAACTATGAATGTGTAGAGAGAAAACCTAGAGGAGGAGTAAAACTAGATCTAAAAACTAAAACTGTGTAGAATGAATGTTATCCTTGGTTTCTGCATGTTTTCTAGCTCTAGTCTGCTGTTCTGGGCCGAAAACTGGGTCAAGATAGGGCCCGAAATTGACATAGAGGGAGACATCCTCATTGATGAGGACAAGCCCATCACTAAGAAAAGGATGGAGTAAACAAGAGATCATGGACCTCAACAAGAGCATGAGGAAATTCCTCACCATGAATTCCCTGAGATACCTCAGGGGATGCACTTTCCTCCACAAAACTATTGGGAACAAATCAACACCTCTCTAGGAGAACTAAGTTCCAACATGGGACAACTAAAGATGGAACACCAAGAGCACTCCATCATTCTCCATGAGATTAGAGAAGATCAAAGAGCTATGAGGGAGGAGCAACAAAGACAAGGAAGAGACATAGAGGAGCTCAAGAGCACCATTGGTTCTTCAAGAAGAGGAAGACGCCACCCTCACTAAGGTGGACCCGTTCCTTAATCTCCTTGTTCTTATTTTCCTGTTTTTTGTTTACTATGCTTTATGTTTTATTTATGTTTGTGTCTTTACTATATGATCAATAGTGTTTAAGTGTCTATGTCTTAAAGCTGTGAATGTCCTATGAATCCATCACCTTTCTTAAATAAAAAATGCTTTAATTACAAAAGAACAAGAAGTACATAATTTCGAATTCATCCTTGAAACTAGTTTAATTATTTTGATGTAGTGACAATACTTTTTGTTTTCTGAATGAATGCTTGAACAGTGCATATGTCTTTTGATATTGTTGTTTATGAATGTTAAATATGTTGGCTCTTGAAAGAATGATGAAAAGGAAAAATGTTATTGATAATTTGAAAAATCATAAATATGATTCTTGAAGCAAGAAAAAGCAGTGAATACAAAAGCTTGCGAAAAAAAAAAGAAAAGAAAAATGGCAAAAAAAAAAGAGAAAAAGAAAAAGCAAGCAGAAAAAGCCAAAAGCTCTTTAAACCAAAAGGCAAGAGCAAAAAGCCAATAGCCCTTAAAACCAAAAGGCAAGGGTAATAAAAAGGATCCAAGGCTTTGAGCATCAGTGGATAGGAGGGCCTAAAGGAATAAAATCCTAGCCTAAGCGGCTAAACCAAGCTGTCCTTAACCATGTGCTTGTGGCATGAAGGTGTCAAGTGAAAACTTGAGACTGAGCGGTTAACGTCGAGGTCCAAAGCAAAAAGAAGAGTGTGCTTAAGAACCCTGGACACCTTTAATTGGGGACTCTAGCAAAGCTGAGTCACAATCTAAAAAGGTTCACCCAGTTCTGTGTCTGTGGCATTTATGTATCCGGTGGTAATACTGGAAAACAAAGTGCTTAGGGCCACGGCCAAGACTCATAAAGTAGCTGTGTTCAAGAATCAACATACTGACCTAGGAGAATCAATAACACTATCTGAATTCTGAGTTCCTATAGATGCCAATCATTTTGAACTTCAAAGGATAAAGTGAGATGCCAAAACTGTTCAAAGGCAAAAAGCTACTAGTCCCGCTCATTTAATTGGAGCTAAGTTTCATTGATATTTGGAATTTATAGTATACTCTCTTCTTTTTATCCTATTTGATTTACAGTTGCTTGGGGACAAGCAACAATTTAAGTTTGGTGTTGTGATGAGCGGATAATTTATACGCTTTTTGGCATTATTTTTACATAGTTTTTAGTATGATTTAGTTAGTTTTTAGTATATTTTTATTAGTTTTTAAATAAAAATCACATTTCTGGACTTTACTATGAGTTTTTGTGTTTTTCTGTGATTTCAGGTAATTTCTGGCTGAAATTGAGGGACTTGAACAAAAATCAGATTCAGAGGTTGAAGAAGGACTGCAGATGCTGTTGGATTTTGACATCCCTGCAGTCAAAGTGGATTTTCTGGAGCTACAGGAGCCCAAATGACGCGTTCTCAATTGTGTTAGAAAGTAGACATCCAAGTATTTCCAGCAATATATAATAGTCTACGCTTTGCCCGAGTTTAGATGACGCAAACTGGCGTTCAACGCCAGCTCTCTGCCCTATTCTGGAGTTAAACGCCAGAAACAGGTTGCAAAGCAGAGTTAAACGCCAGAAACAGGTTACAAACTAGCATTTAACTCCAAGGAAGACCTCTGCACGTGAAAGCTTCAATGCTCAGCCCAAGCACACACCAAGTGGGCCCAGAAGTGAATTTCTGCATCATTTACTCATTTCTGTAACCCTAGTAACTAGTTTAGTATAAATAGAACTTTTTACTATCATGTTAAGGATCCGATCTTTGATTAGTCTTATGCTATCTTAGACCTTTATGGGGGCTGGCCATTCGGCCATGCTTGGACCTTGTACTTATGTATTTTCAACGGTAGAGTTTCTACACACCGTAGATTAAGGTGTGGAGCTCTGCTGTTCCTCATGAATTAATGTAAAGTACTATTGTTTTCTTATTCAATTCAAGCTTTTTCCTATTCTAAGATATTCGCTTGCACTTGAACATGATGAATATGATGATCCGTGACACTCATCATTATTCTCAACCTATGAACGCGTGCCTGACAACCACTTCCGTTCTACCTTGGATTGAGCGTTTATCTCTTAGCCTCCTGATCTAAGATCAGAGTCTTCGTGGTATAGGCTAGAATTATTGGTGGCCATTCTTGAGATCCGGAAAGTCTAAACCTTGTCTGTGGTATTCTGGGATGGCTGTGACGAGCTTCAAACTCACGAGTGCTGGGCGTAGTGACAGATGCAAAAGGATTACTGAATCCTATTCCAGTATGATCGAGAACCGATAGATGATTAGCCGTGCGGTGACAACGCATCTTGGACCATTTTCACTGAGAGGACGGGAAGTAGTCATTGACAACGGTGATGCCCTACATAAAGCTTGCCATGGAAAGGAGTAGGAATGATTGGATGAAGACAGTAGGAAAGCAGAGGCTCAGGAGGAACAAAAGCATCTCTATACGCTTATCTGAAATTCTCACCAATAAATTACATAAGTATCTCTATCCTATTTTATATTTTAATTATATTTTAATTATCAATTCACTTTAACTATTTGAATCTTCCTGACTGAGATTTGCAAGATGACCATAGCTTGCTTCAAGCCGACAATCTCCGTGGGATCGACCCTTACTCACGTAAGGTTTATTACTAGGACGATCCAGTGCACTTGCTGGTTAGTTGTGCGAAGTTGTGACAAAGAACTAAGATTATGAACGTGCGTATTAAGTTTTTAGTGCCATTACCAAGGAATGAACGATCACGATTTCGTGCACCAAGAACCCCAAAAGAGAGTGCAAGGCCATAACCCTACTTGGTGTGGCCGAACCCAGAGAGGAGGAGAAGGACGTGAATCCTAGTGAGGAAGACCTCCTGGGAAGTTCACTGACCAATAAGGAGTTTTCCTTTGAGGAACCACAAGAATCTGAGGCTCATCTGAAGAGGATGAAGACATTACTGAAGAGCAAGTTGCTAAGTACCTTGGTGCAATCATGAAGCTGAATGCCAAATTATTTGGTAATGAGACTTGGGAAGATGAACCTCCCTTGCTGGTGCACGAAATTATGATCATCAACAATGGCGCCAAAGGACTTGGAGATCTCAAACGTGAATCACACTTTGTCACAATTCCGCACAACTAACTAGCAAGTGCACTGGGTTGTCCAAGTAATAAACCTTACGTGAGTAAGGGTCGATCCCACGGAGACTGTCGGCTTGAAGCAAGCTATGGTCATCTTGTAAATCTCAGTCAGGAAAATTCAAATGGTTATGGAGTATTGATAATTAAAAGATGAATAAAACATAAAATAAAGATAGAGATAGAGATACTTATGTAATTCATTGGTAGGAATTTCAGATAAGCATATGAAGATGCTTTGTTCCTCCTGAACCTCTTCTTTCCTATTGTCTTCTTCCAATCATTCATACTCCCTTCCAATGCAAGCTTTATGTTGGGCATCACCGTTGTCAATGGCTACTTCCCGTCCTCTCAGTGAAAATGTTCTACGCACGCTGTCACCGCACGGCTAATCATCTGTCGGTTCTCGATCATGTTGGAATAGGATCCATTGATCCTTTTGCGTCCGTCACACGCCCAACACTCGCGAGTTTGAAGCTCGTCACAGTCATCCCTTCCCAGATCCTACTCAGAATACCACAGACAATGTTTAGACCTTCTGGATCTCAGGAATGACCGCCAATAATTCTAGCCTATACCACGAAGGTTCCAATCTTAGATTAGAAACCCAAGAGATACACATTCAAGCTTGTTTGCATGTAGAACGGAAGTAGTTGTCAAGCACGCGTTCATAGGTGAGAATGGTGATGAGTGTTACATAATCATCACATTCATCATGTTCTTGGGTGCGAATGAATATCTTGGAAAAGAAATAGACTTGAGTTGAATAGAAAAATAATAGTACTTGTATTAATTCATGAAGAACAGCAGAGCTCCACACCTTAATCTATGGTGTGTAGAAACTCCACCGTTGAAAATACATAAGAACAAAGTCTAGGCATGGCCGTGAGGCCAGCCCCCAAACGTGAAAAGGTCTATCAAAAGTATCTCAAAGTATGAAGGTATGAAAATACAATAGCAAAAGGTCCTATTTATAGAAAACTAGTAGCATAGGGTTTCAGAAATAAGTAATTAAGAAATCTTCTTCCGGGCACACTTGGTGTGTGCTTGGGCTGAGAATTGAAGCTTCCATGTGTAGAGACTTTTCTTGGAGTTAAATGCCAGCTTTTGTGCCAGTTTGGGCGTTTAACTCCAGCTTTTGTGCCAGTTCTGGCGTTAAACGCCAGAATTCTTGAGCTGACTTGGAACGCCTGTTTGGGCCATCAAATCTCAGGCAAAGTATGGACTATTATATATTGCGGGAAAGCCCAGGATGTCTACTTTCCAACGTAATTGAGAGTGCACCAATTGGGCTTCTTTTGCTCCAGAAAATCCACTTCGAGTGCAGGGAGGTCAGAATCCAACAGTATCTGCAGTCCTTTTTCAGCCTCTGAAACAGATTTTTGCTCAGGTCCCTCAATTTCAGCCAGAAAATACCTGAAATCACAGAAAAACACACAAACTCATAGTAAAGTCCAGAAGAGTGATTTTTATTTAAAAGCTAATAAAAATATAATGAAAACTAACTAAAATATACTAAAAACAATGCCAAAAAGTGTATAAATTATCCGCTTATCACAACACCAAACTTAAATTATTGCTTGTCCCCAAGCAACTAAAAAAAATCAAATGGGATAAAAAGAAGAGAATGTACAATGAATTCAAAAAACATCTATGAAGATCAGTATTAATTGGATGAGCAGGGCTTTTAGCTTTTTGCTTCTGAACAGTTTTGGCATCTCACTTTATCCTTTGAAGTTCAGAATGATTGGCTTCTATAGGAACTCAGAATCCAGATAGTGTTATTGATTCTCCTAGTTAAGTATGTTGATTCTTGAACACAGCTACTTTATGAGTCTTGGCCGTGACCCTAAGCATTTTGTTTTCTAGTATTACCACCAGATACATAAATGCCACAGACACATAACTGGGTGAAACTTTTCAGATTGTGACTCAGCTTTGCTAGAGTCCCCAATTAGAGGTGTCCAGAGCTCTTAAGCACACTCCTTTTTTTGCTTTGGATCACGACTTTAACCGCTCAGTCTCAAGTTTTCACTTGACACCTTCATGCCGCAAGCACATGGTTAGGGACAACTTGGTTTAGCCGCTTAGGCTAGGATTTTATTCCTGTGGGCCCTCCTATCCACTGATGCTCAAAGCCTTGGATCCTTTTTATTTTACCCTTGCCTTTTGGTTTAAAGGGCTATTGGCTTTTTCTGCTTGCTTTTTCTTTTTCTTTCTCTTTTTTTTTTTTGCATATACTCTTTTTTTCTGCAAGCTTTTCACTACTTTTTCTTGCTTCAAGAATCAATTTTATGATTTTTTAGATTATCAAATAACATTTCTCCTTTTCCATCATTCTTTCAAGAGCCAACAATTTTAACATTCATGAATCAACAATATAAAAAATATGCACTGTTCACGCATTCATTCAGAAAAATAATAGTATTGCCACCACATCAAAATAACTAAACTATTTTAAAATTTGAAATTTATGCACTTCTTTTCCTTTTCAATTAAAAACATTTTTCATTTAAGAAAGATGATGGATTCATTTTCATAGCTTTAAGGCATAGACACTTAGACACTAGTGATCATGTAATAAAGACACAAACATAAATAGACATAAGGCATAATTTTTGAAAAAAACAGAAAATAAAGAACAAGGAAATTAAAGAACGGGTCCACCTTAGTGATGGCGGCTAGTTCTTCCTCTTGAAGATCTTATGGAGTGCTTGAGCTCCTCAATGTTAGTGGCAGTCACCTTTTTCACCAACGTTCCTAACCCAAGGATAATTCACGTTAACTTCAACGTTAGTGGCACCAACGTGACCACTAACGTTGCCTCTTGGTCCTTCGCACACGTTATTGGGACTTACCTTTTCCAATAACGTTGAGAATCCTCCCTTCCCCCTACGTTAGAGTTCACGTTAGTGTGGCTAACGTGACCTCTAACGTAGGCTTGCCAAATCTTCGAAAACGTTAGTGACACTTACCTTTGTCACTAACGTTTCAAAAGGCCCCTACTTCCCACGTTAGAGTTCACGTTGACTAGGTTAACGTGGCTTCTAACGTGGTGGTGATTGCCATCTCCAACGTTAGTGACAAAGGTGAGTGTCACTAACGTTGGCTCATCATTCTTCAATCCACGTTAGCTTCCACGTTAACTAAGTTAACGTGGGAGTTAACATTGCTCATAGTGGTTTATTCCAACGTTAGTGACAAAGGTGAGTGTCACTAACGTTGGCGATTCTTGCTCCCTTCACGTTAGCTTCCACGTTAACTAAGTTAACGTGGCAACTAACGTGGCTCAAAGTGGCTTAGTCCAACGTTAGTGACAAAGGTGAGTGTCACTAACGTTGGCCATTCTTTTGCTTCCCCACGTTAGAGTCCACGTTAACTGAGTTAACGTGGCTCTTAACGTGGCCAATATGAGCTTGGTCCAACGTTAGTGACAAAGGTGAGTGTCACTAACGTTGGCTTCATTTTCTTCTTCCACGTTAGAGTTCACGTTAACTTAGTTAACGTGACTCTTAACGTGGGCTATGATGGCTTCGAGGACGTTATTGGCGATTACTTTTCTCATTAACGTTGCAAGCTAGCTCCCATTCCACGTTAGTGGTTACGTTAGTTAGACTAACGTGGCTACTAATGTGGTTCTTCCTTGCTTCCTTTGTCTTGAAATCAAGCAATAGAGTGCATCAAAGTTCTAATCCAAATCATGAGACATGCATCATCCAATTTGTCATTCAATTCTTGCATAATTCTCATGAAATCATGTAAAGTGCACAATGTTTGATTGAATCAAGTTGTAAGTAAAATTCTACCCAAAACTTGCTTATTTCCTAAGAAAATGCATGAAACTACCCAAAATGCCCAGGCATCAAAACACCAAACTTAAAGCTTGCTTGTCCCTAAGCAAGTACTGGAACAAGAGAATGATGAATGAAATGCTAAGAGATATGAGTCATTATTGTGGAAGTCATGTCCTTGGTTTTATGGTGGTTTCATGCATAGCAACTTAGGTTCATTCCTTCACTGGCTTTCAGACCTTTATCATGTCCTGGAATACTCACTTGATTGCACCCTATGAAACTTTTATTCATTGATCCTTTTTGTCATTTCAGGGCTTATTTGTGTTCTTAGACTAGGTGCTATGTGAGGGGGCGACTCTTTAAGATAAGATTTCAGCCAGCACTCCCGAACCAGTTGGTTCAAGGTGCTAGGTGTTAAGACACCCCTAAGGACTTACTCCCTCAAGTCTCTTTCCCCCATACATACACACCACAGGCACATGGTTTGTTATTTTCTTTCCTTGAGGTCTTGGTGTCCAACACCTCTTTGGGTTACTAAATATTCTGTAGCCAGGTTGCTCTTGATAATGGATTTTCAATTGATAATCCCGGGTTAGTTAACCCAAGTTACCAAGTGATGAAGCACTCCTAAGAACTTATTCATCCAAGCAGATCCTTGGTACAAGAGCACCACAGACACATCCCTCAAGGTTCAAACCCTTGGTGTCTAGCCTTATCCTTTATTAACTTTTCTTTCTTTTTCAACTCTTATTGTTTTTTTCCATTTTTCTTATTAGGATCTTGTTATTTAGCTAGTCTCATGGGATGTGTTTCAAGCATATAATTCAGGACAGATAGTTGCCTTCCCACCTTATTGGTGAACCAACTTAGCTAATCTATTACCATACCACAAAATTAGGAACTTACTCCACAATATGAACTTCACTCTGATTTTTTCATCACACACATTCTCTTTTTATTTAACTTAAAAGGACAAGCATTCAAGTAAACAAGGTGAAGATGCATCATTGACATTAAAACCAGCACATATATGACCAAAGCAATAAAAACAAACATTAAATTCTAATGATTTAAACTAATGAGTAACTATTAATCAAGGGCACCTTGGGACTTCCAATTTTTAGCATTTCAAGTATATGGAATTAAGTAACAATACAACCTTCGGGTGATGGTTTCTAGCTGTCCCCTTGTTGTCATCATCTATAGTTTTTGCTCCTTCACTTCCTTGGATGATGGTGCACCATTTCCTCAGAAGGTTCCTGCAAAGTTATTAGAAGTTGCTTGTTCCCAAAGCACTTGAGAAATAGTTAGCTTGCATGCATGCTTGTGAATTTCTAAACTCAATTTGGTGTGTGAACACCAAACTTAGTTCCTTGCCTAGTACAACAGATTGCATACTTGCAGAGAGCCTCATATGTTGTTATTAACTAAACAACTATTAACTAAAGACTAAACTACTGCTAAGTGGTTCCCCTGATTGGTTGGAGCTAGCATTTTGCACATTGGAATGTAGTGTGATTCTAACTAATATTTTTGGTGAAACACCAAACTTAGAATTATACTTTCACTCTTGGATTGTTTTGGTGTGGAACACCAAACTTAGCTCCTCGTAATACAGGGGAAATAACTTGTGATCTTTATTAAAATGACGATGAAAAAGAAACTACCTTAGGTTGGGTTGCCTCCCAACAAAGCGCTCTTTTAGCGTTGCTAGCTCGATGATTTGCCTTTATCAGGGTGGTTGGTAGTGCTTCAAGTCCTCCCCCCTTGCAGTAAATCTATCTCCATTGGCTTCATCAAGGATCTCCACATGTTCTAGGGAGAGAACTCTGTTGATGGTAAAAACTTTAGGTAGCTAAGATGGGATGGTGGGAAGATCGCGGGGAATAGCTGGGAAGTAAGCTGAGATCACTTTATCCCCTGGAGAAAAGTCTTTTGTAGGGATCTTCTTGTTCCTCCATCTCCTTGGTACCTTCTTCTTTGCTGTTGTCCTGCTCTTTGTAGTCTCTTTTCCTGTGGAGATTTTGTTGCCGGTCTCATGTGATTCTGGTGGTTTTAGCTCCACTTGAGTTTCCTCTAGCTGTGGCAGCTGTTGATTATCTTGTTTTTTAACCAAGTGGACTCCCAGATGTGCTGGTTGTGCTTCAGTGCTTGTTTCTTCTATCAGTATCTCATTGTGATCTTTCCTTGGTTCTTGGTTCTCTTGACCTGTTTCTTGTGAGGGTTTGAAAACATTGAATGTGAGTTGTTCATCATGGATCCTCAAAATTAGCTCTCCTCGCTCCACATCTATAAGTGCTCTGGCTGTGGCTAGGAATGGTCTCCCCAATATGATTGGATGGAGATAACTTTCCTCCATTTCCAATATAACAAAATCTGTGGGAAGGAAGTAGTTTCCAACCTTCACCAGTACATTTTCAACCACTCCTACTGCTTGTTTTTGAGTCTTGTCAGCCAGCCTGATGACTACATCTGTGGGCATTATCTCATTGATCTGCAGCCTCTTCATAAGGGATAAAGGCATCAAGTTGATGCTTGCTCCCAAATCGCAAAGTCCTTTATCAAACATAGTTTCTCCTATGGCACAGGGGATGTGAAAACTCCCTGGATCCTTCCTTTTTGTAGGCAACTCGGGTTGAATAAGGGAACTGCACTCCTTATTCATCACTATTGTTTGTCCTCTCTTGAGTGAGCTTTTCCTGGTCAGCAGCACCTTCATATACTTAATGTATGAGGGCATTCGCTGAAGGGCCTTGATGAATGGTATGTTTACATGGAGGGATGCAAACATGTCAAGAAACCTTGAGTATATTCTCTTCTCTACACAACCATTTAGTAATTGGGAAAAGGGTACATAGAGTCTCAGCAGCTCCTTCTGTGTCAGCTCCTTCTGTGTAATTGTGGTTTCTTGATGATTCTCCCCCTGCTTTCCTGCTGAAGTATCTTCAGGTTGTTCTAATGGGTTGTTCAGCTCTTCCTCAGTCTCCTTATCACTTATAGTAACCATCTTGCAATCTTCCCATCTGACTGTCTTTGCTTCACCTCTCGGATTTTTCTCTGTGTCACTTGGGAAGCTATTAGTAGGTTTGGGAATCTTCTCAGATAAGTATCCCACTTGAAATTCCAGCTTCTTGATGGTGTCTCCTTGGTTCTTGATACTGGCTCGCACCTCCTCTTTGAACACCTTGTTATCTTGAATCTCTTTGCATATGCCTTCAAGTATAGTCTCAATCCTTGAGAGTCTATCTTCAGATGATGGTGAGTTGAGGTTGGAGGGATGAGAAGGGCCATTTTGGCTTTGGTATGGATGTTGAGGTGTGTTGTTAGGTGGGTGTTGATATGATCTTTGCGTGGAATGTTGGTGGGCTGCATTGTTGTTGGGGTTGTGGCGTCTCTGATCTTGGTCTTGGTCTTGTTGATTTCCCCACCCAAAGTTTGGGTGGTTCCTCCAACCAGGATTGTAGGTCTTGGAGTATGGATCATGTGCTTTCCTAGGTGAATTTCCAATATAGTTGGCTTGTTCTTGCTCATCCTCTGCCTCTGCATTCACTCCCTCTTGGGTTGCTAATGAGGTGGTGATTGCTGCTACTTGGTTCCTCTCCATCTTCTTGGTAAGATCAGCCAGCTGCTTGGTGATAAGCTTATTTTGGACCAGCAGTGCATCCACATTGTTTAGCTCCATCACTCCTCTAGTGTTGCCTCTTTCAGAAGCATAAAAGTAGTCATTCTTAGCTACAGTCTCAATGACATCTATGGCTTCTTCAATGGTCTTCTTCTTGTTCAGAGATCCCCCGGATGAGTGGTCTACTGCCTTCTTCGATTCATAAGAAAGACCTTCATAGAAAATGTGCAGCTGCACCCATTCATTGAACATATCTGGTGGGCACCTTCTAGTCAGGTCCTTAAACTTCTCCCATGCTTTATATAGAGTCTCACCATCTTGCTGCCTAAAGGTTTGTACCTCAGCTCTCAACCTGTTGATCCGTTGAGGAGGATAGAATCTTTCCAAGAATTTGTTCACCACATCTTTACAGGTTGCTAAACTCTCTTTTGGGAAGGATTCCAGCCATTTAGATGCATTGTCCTTGAGTGAGAAAGGGAACAGAAGTAGTCTATAGGTGTCAGGATGAACACCATTAGACTTCACAGTATCACATATCCTCAGGAAGGTGGTTAGATGTTGATTGGGGTCTTCTTGGACACTCCCTCCGAATGAACAATTGTTCTGAACAAGGGTGATGAGCTGTGGCTTTAGTTCAAAGTTGTTGGCATGTATGGTTGGCCTTTGGATGCTACTCCCACAATTTCCTGGGTTTGGATTGATATAAGAGCCTAAAACTCTTCTCTCCTGCCCAGCATGATTTGCTAGACCTTCTCTGCCATGGTTGTGAGCCTCTTCTTCATGATGGTTCTCCATATTTTCATCCATGTTTGGTTCAAAATACTCCTCCTCTTCCTCAGCACCAATTACTCTCTTTCCTCTTGCTTCCCTCCTTAATCTAAGGAAGGTCCTCTCAGGTTCAGAATCAAAGGAAGTCGAAGCCCGCTTCTTCTCCCTGTCATACAACCAACAAGGCACAAGAAAGGAAATAGATGCAGAAAGTATTTCTGTTAGAATTGCTGTTAGTGTGAGTGATGCAATATATCAAACAGTTAGTGGGTTAGTGGACTGAATTGTAAACAACTAAAAAAAAGTAGGGGAAAGGGGAGAAAATAACTAAACTGAAAGTAAATAGCTCTAACAGAATTTTAAATCAAACAAAAGAAAATTGCTCAATCTAGTTATCCTCCAATTTAATCATTGTTGATACAAAATCAATCCCCGGCAACGGCGCCATAAACTTGATGCACGGAAACTTGTCTCTCAACAAATTTCCTTCGGCAAGTATACCGAATTGTCGTCAACTAAAAACTCACAATAGAGTGAGGTCGAATCCCACAGGGATTGATTGGTCAAGCAACTTTAATTAGAGGAATGTTTTAGTTGAACTAAGCAAAATTGGATTTGAGATTTGCAGAAAATTAAATGGCGGGAAAGTAAATAGCAGAAACGTAAATGCTGGAAATAAAGAGATGAATGTAAATAGTGGAAAGTAAATTACAGAATCTTAAATGGGGAAGGAGAGTTTAGCATGAAAGTAAATAGCAGAAAGTAAAGAGAATGGGTAAGATCAAAAATGGGGAATTCATTGGGCTTAGGAGGTGTTGCATTCTCCGGATCAAGTTCATTTTCACCTCTTCCTCAATCAATGCATTCATTGATCTCCTTGGCAATCTTAAGTGATCGAATTCCAATTTTTTGGTAATTCAATCTCTCAAATCTTGATCAATAGCCAATTCCTTGGTCAATCGCTCATGAGAAGAGATGAAGTATGGTCACTGATTATACCACATGTATTTCCAAATCAAAGTGTTGGTAGGATTATATGTCACTATATCCATCCAAACCCCAATTTAGTCCAACGTGAGAAAGTATTTCTAGCAGGATCTCTTCATTCCTCTTCCAAAGTTCCGAAGAGATCCAAGTATGAATAGCTTCTTTTCCAAGATAACTACCCAATTGAATGAAGATTGAAAGCTTTCTAGTAAAATCAAGAGAAAAGATAGAAGAAGAATAATAAAAACTAATATTGATCCATCAAATTACAACAGAGCTCTAGGGGTTTAGTTGTTCATAGCTCTGGGAATGAAAAGCATAGATGGAGAGTACATTCTGAGAATTAAACTAAAAGCTGCAGAGAAAGTAAAATACAAAGAGTAGTTCTCAAATTTTTAACTCTTTTGTCTAATTCAAAACTACCCCTATATATACTACTCTTCTGATCTTCTAGTTGGTTCTTCAAATCTTGGATATGGGCCTTTAGATCTTGAGTTTGAAGCAGTTATCTTCTTCAGTGGGCTTAGCTTTACTTGCAGAGAGAAAATATGAAGTGGGCAGGGACTTTTAGCTTAGGACGTTAGTGGCATTAACGTTAAGTGAAAGTGTGGGTTCGAGAACGTTAGTGGCAGTCACCTTTTTCACTAATGTTCCTAACCCAAGGATAATTCACATTAACTACAACGTTAGTGGCACCAACGTGACCACTAACGTTGCCTCTTGGTCCTTCGCACACGTTATTGGGACTTACCTTTTCCAATAATGTTGAGAATCCTCCCTTCCCCCTACGTTAGAGTTCACGTTAGTGTGGCTAACATGACCTCTAACATAGGCTTGCCAAATTTCGAAAATGTTAGTGACACTTACCTTTGTCACTAACGTTTCAAAACCCCCCTACTTCCCACGTTAGAGTTCACGTTAACTAGGTTAACGTGGCTTCTGACGTGGTGGTGATTGCCATCTCCAACGTTAGTGACAAAGGTGAGTGTCACTAACGTTGGCTCATCATTCTTCAATCCACGTTAGCTTCCACGTTAAGTAAGTTAACGTGGGAGTTAACGTTGCTCATAGTGGCTTATTCTAACGTTAGTGACAAAGGTGAGTGTCACTAACGTTGGCGATTCTTGCTCCCTTCACGTTAGCTTCCACGTTAACTAAGTTAACGTGGCAACTAACGTGGCTCAAAGTGGCTTAGTACAACGTTAGTGACAAAGGTGAGTGTCACTAACGTTGGCCATTCTTTTGCTTCCCGACGTTAGTGTCCACGTTAACTGAGTTAACGTGGCTCTTAACGTGGCCAATATGATCTTGGTCCAACGTTAGTGACAAAGGTGAGTGCCACTAACGTTGGCTTCATTTTCTTCTTCCACGTTAGAGTTCACGTTAACTTAGTTAACATGACTCTTAACGTGGGCTATGATGGCTTTGAGGACGTTATTGGCGATTACTCTTCTCATTAACGTTGCAAGCTAGCTCCCATTCCACGTTAGTGGTTACGTTAGTTAGACTAACGTGGATGCTAACGTGGTTTTTCCTTGCTTCCTTTGTCCTGAAATCAAGCAATAGAGTGCATCAAAGTTCTAATCCAAATCATGAGACATGCATCATCCAATTTGTCATTCAATTCTTGCATAATTCTCATGAAATCATGTAAAGTGCACAATGTTTGCTTGAATCAAGATGTAAGTGAAATTCTACCCAAAACTTGCTTATTTCCTAAGAAAATGCATGAAACTACCCTAAAACAGTAAAGAAAAGGTCAGTGAAACTGGCCAAAATGCCCTGGCATCAAAACACCAAACTTAAAGCTTGCTTGTCCCTAAGCAAGTACTGGAACAAGAGAATGATGAATGAAATGCTAAGAGATATGAGTCATTATTGTGGAAGTCATGTCCTTGGTTTTATGGTGGTTTCATGCATAGCAACTTAAGTTCATTCCTTCACTGGCTTTTAGACCTTTATCATGTCCTGGAATACTCACTTGATTGCACCCTATGAAACTTTTATTCATTGATCTTTTTTGTCATTTCAGGGCTTATTTGTGTTCTTAGACTAGGTGCTATGTGAGGGGGCGACTCTTTAAGATAAGCTTTCAGCCAGCACTCCTGAACCAGTTTGTTCAAGGTACTAGGTGTTAAGACACCCCTAAGGACTTACTCCCTCAAGTCTCTTTCCCCCATACATACACACCACAGGCACATGGTTTGTTATTTTCTTTCCTTGAGGTCTTGGTGTCCAACACCTCTTTGGGTTACTAAATGTTCTATAGCCAGGTTGCTCTTGATAATGGATTTTCAGTTGATAATCCTGGGTTAGTTAACCCAAGTTACCAAGTGATGAAGCACTCCTAAGAACTTATTCATCCAAGCAGATCCTTGGTACAAGAGCACCACAGACACATCCCTCAAGGTTCAAACCCTTGGTGCCTAGCCTTATCCTTTATTAACTTTTCTTTCTTTTTCAACTCTTATTGTTTTTTTCCATTTTTCTTATTAGGATCTTGTTATTTAGCTAGTCTCATGGGGTGTGTTTCAAGCATATAATTCAGGACAGATAGTTGCCTTTCCACCTTATTGGTGAACCAACTTAGCTAATCTATTACCACACTACAAAATTAGGAACTTACTCCATAATATGAACTTCACTCTGGTTTTTCATCACACACATTCTCTTTTTATTTAACTTAAAAGGACAAGAATTCAAGTAAACAAGGTGAAGATGCAGCATTGACATTAAAACCAGCACATATATGACAAAAGCAATAAAAACAAACATTAAATTCTAATGATTTAAACTAATGAGTAACTATTAATCAAGGGCACCTTGGGACTTCCAATTTTTAGCATTTCAAGTATATGGAATTAAGTAACAATACAACCTTCGGGTGATGGTTTCTAGCTGTCCCCTTGTTGTCATCATCTATAGTTTTTGCTCCTTCACTTCCTTGGATGATGGTGCACCATTTCCTCAGAAGGTTCCTGCAAAGTTATTGGAAGTTTCTTGTTCCCAAAGCACTTGAGAAATAGTTAGCTTGCATGTATACTTGTGAATTTCTAAACTTAATTTGGTGTGTGAACACCAAACTTAGTTCCTTTCCTAGTACGACAGATTGCATACTTACAGAGAGCCTCATATGTTGTTATTAACTAAACAACTATTAACTAAAGACTAAACTACTACTAAGTGGTTCCCCTGATTGGTTGGAGCTAGCATTTTGCCATTTTGCGATTTTGCCAAGTGGCGTGCAAAAATGCACTTTTCTGCCAATCCTGGCGTTAAACGCCAGGCTACTGCCCATTTCTGGCATTTAACACCAGCTTCTTGCCCATTCCTAGCGTTAAACGCCAGTTTGGTGCCCATTTCTGGCGTTAAACGCCCAGAATGGTGCCAGACTGGGCGTTTAACGCCTATTCTGCTACCCTTACTGGCATTTAAATGCCAGTAAGTTTCTCCTCCAGGGTGTTCTATTTTTAATACTATTTTTCCTTTTGTTTTTGTTTTTCAATTATTTTTGTGACTTCACATGATCATCAACCTACAGAAAACATAAAACAACAAAAGAAAATAGAAATTTAACATAGATAATTAAAGATTGGGTTGCCTCCCAACAAGCGCTTCTTTAATGTCAATAGCTTGAGAGTGGGATCTCGTGGAGCTTCACAGATGTTCAAAGCAATGTTGGAACCTCCCAAGACCAAACTTTAGAGTTTGAATGTGGGGGTTCAACACCAAACTTAAAGTTTGGTTGTGGCCTCCTAACACCAAACTTAGAGTTTGACTGTGGGGGCTCTGTTTGTCTCTGTATTGAGAGAAGCTCTTCATGCTTCCTCTCCATGGTTACAGAGGGATATCCTTGAGCTTTAAACACAAGGGAGTCTTCATTCACTTGAATGATCAATTCTCCTCTGTCAACATTAATTACAGCTTTTGCTGTGGCTAGGAAGGGTCTGCCAAGGATGATGGATTCATCCATACACTTCCCAGTCTCTAGGATTATGAAGTCAGCAGGGATGTAATGGCCTTCAACCTTTACCAAGACATCCTCTACAAGTCCATAAGCCTATTTCTTTGAATTGTCTGCCATCTCTAGTGAGATTCTAGCAGCTTGTACCTCAATGATCCCTAGCTTCTCCATTACAGAGAGAGGCATAAGGTTTATACTTGACCCCAGGTCACACAAGGCCTTCTCGAAGGTCATGGTGCCTATGGTACAAGGGATTGAGAATTTTCCAGGGTCTTGTCTCTTCAGAGGTAATTTCTGCCTAGTCAAGTCATCCAGTTCTTTGATGAGCAATGAAGGTTCATCCTCCCAAGTCTCATTACCAAACAACCTGGCATTTAACTTCATGATTGCTCCAAGGTACTTAGCAACTTGCTCTTCAGTAATATCTTCATCGTCTTTAGAGGAAGAATACTCATCAGAGCTCATGAATGGCAGAAGTAAATTCAATGGAATCTCTATGGTCTCTGTGTGAGCCTCAGATTCCCATGGTTCCTCATCAGGGAACTCCATGGAGGCCAGTGGACGTCCATTGAGGTCTTCCTCAGTGGAGATCACTGCTTCTTCCTCCTCTCTAGGTTCGGCCATGTGGGTTGTGGTTATGGCCTTGCACTCTCTTTTTGGATTCTCTTCTGTATTGCTTGGGAGAGTACTAGGAGGGAGTTCAGTAATTTTCTTACTCAGCTGACCCACTTGTGCCTCCAAATTTCTAATTGAGGACCTTGTTTCAGTCATAAAACTTTGAGTGGTTTTGATTAGATCAGAGACAATGGTTGCTAAGTCAGAGTGGCTCTGCTTAGAATTCTCTGTCTGTTGCTGAGAAGATGATGGAAAAGGCTTGCTATTGCTAAACCTGTTTCTTCCACCATTATTGTTGTTGAAACCTTGTTGAGGTCTCTGTTGATCCTTCCATGAGAGATTTAGATGATTTCTCCATGAAGGATTATAGGTGTTTCTATTGGGTTCTCCCATGTAATTCACCTCTTCCATTGCTGGGTTCTCAGGATCATAAGCTTCTTCTTCAGAGGAAGCTTCTTTAGTACTGCCTGTTGCTACTTGCATTCCAGACAGACTCTGAGAAATCATATTGACTTGTGGGGTCAATATTTTATTCTGAGCCAATATGGCATTCAGAGTATCAATCTCAAGAACTCCTTTCTTCTGAGTTGTCCCATTATTCACAGGGTTCCTTTCAGAAGTGTACATGAATTGGTTATTTACAACCATTTCAATGAGTTCCTGAGCTTCTGTAGGCGTCTTTTTTAGATGAAGAGATCTTCCAACAGAGCTGTCCAATGACATTTTGGATAGTTCAGACAGACCATCATAGAAGATACCTATGATGCTCCATTCTGAAAGCATGTTAGAAGGACACCTTCTGATCAATTGCTTGTATCTTTCCCAAGCTTCATAGAGGGATTCACCTTCCTTCTATCTGAAGGTTTGGACTTTCACTCTAAGCTTACTCAATTTTTAAGGTGGAAAGAACTTTGCCAAGAAGGCATTAACTAGCTTTTCCCAAGAGTTCAGGGTTTCTTTAGGTTGTGAGTCCAACCATGTCCTAACTCTGTCTCTTACAGCAAAGGGAAAAAGCATAAGCTTGTAGACCTCGGGATCAACCCCATTAGTCTTGACAGTGTCACAGATTTGCAAGAATTCAGCTAAGAACTGATGAGGATCTTCCAATGGAAGTCCATGAAACTTGCAATTCTGTTGCATTAGAAAAACTAATTGAGGCTTAAGCTCAAAGTTGTTTGCTCCAATGGCAGGGATTGAGATGCTTCTCCCATAGAAGTCAGGAGTAGGTGCAGTAAAGTCACCAAGCACCTTCCTTGCATTGTTGGTGTTTTCGGCTGCCATGGCTTCTTCTTGTTTGAAAAGCTCTGTTAGGTCCTCTACAGAGAGTTGTACTTTAGCTTCTCTCAGCTTTCTCTTCAAGGTCCTTTCGGGTTCAGGATCAGCCTTAACTAGAATGTCTTTGTCCTTACTCCTACTCATATGAAAGAGAGAAGAAGAAAGTATGGAATCCTCTATGTCACAGTATAGATATTCCTTGAGGTGTCAGAGGAAAAGAAAAATAGAAGGAGGAGGTAGAAAGAGAAGAATTCGAATTTATCAAGAGGGATAGAGTTTGAATTGTTAATAGTGGAGGAGTGTTAGTCCTTAAATAGAAGGATGTGAGAAGAGGGGAAGAATTTTCGAAATTAAAGTAAAAGATTTTTAAAATAATAAAAAGAAATTTGAAAATTTGATTGATATTTTCGAAAATTAAGATTGGGAAAGAAATTAAGTGATTTTGAAAAGGATTTTGAAATTAGAAATAAAAAAGATATGATTGAAAAGATATGATTGAGAAGATATGATTGAAAATCAATTTTTAAAAAGAAGGTTTTAAAATTAAAGTTGATTACAAGAAATTAGAAGATATGATTCTAGAATTTAAAATTTGATCCTTCCTTAATAGGCAAGTAACAACTTGAAAATTTTGAATTAAATTACTAATTGTAGCAAGGATTTTTAAAAATAGTAAAAATAAAAAAATGGAAAGAAATTGATTTTGAAGAGATATGATTGAAAATATATGATTTGAAAAAGATTTGATTTTGAAAAATTATGAAGATTTGAAAAAATTTGAATTAAAAACAAAATCTTCCCTATAGTGTCTTCCTGGCGTTAAACGCCCAAAATCCTACCTTTTTGGGCGTTAAACGCCCAGCCAGGTACCCTGGCTGGCATTTAAACGCCAGTTTTTCTTCTTCAGTGGGTGTTTTGAACGCCCAGCTTTTTCTGTTTAATTCCTCTGCTGAATGTTCTGAATCTTCAATTCTCTGTGTTATTGACTTGAAAAGACACAATTTAAAAATTTTTTGAATTTTTTTTTAAATGATGAGAAACAATAATAAAAAGAATGCAACTAAGATCAAATAAACAATGCATGCAAGACACCAAACTTAGAAGTTTGTATACTAAGGACTATAGCAATTTGAAAATGCATATAAGAAACAACAAAAGACATCAAATAAGAGAAATTAAAGATCAGAGCACTGAAATCATCAAGAACAACTTGAAGATCAATGAAGAACATAATGCGTGAAATTTTCGAAAATTAGAAGAATAAAGACATGCGATTGACACCAAACTTTAAATTAGACACTAGACTCAAACAAGAAACATAAAATATTTTTGATTTTTTATGATTTTATAAATTTTTTTTTTGAAAATTATATGGAAAAGAGAATAAAGAGATTAAAAACTTTTAATAAGAATTCTAGGAATCATGCAATGTTAGTCTAAAGCTTCAGTCTAAAAAGATTAGACATGGCTTGCCAAGCTTCAGCAGGACATTACATTCAGCAGCTAAATTGATGAGAATCAATCAGCTTTTGTGATGATAAGAACATCACCTTGAAACTCTAGAATTCATTCTTAAAAATTCTAAAAAATAAAAAGAAAAGTACCTAATCTAAGCAACAAGATGACCCGTCAGTTGTCCAAACTCGAACAATCCCGGCAACGGCGCCAAATACTTGGTGCACAAAATTGTGATCATCAACAATGGCGGCAAAGGACTTGGAGCTCTCAAACATGAATCACACTTTGTCACAATTCTGCACAACTAACCAGCAAGTGCACTGGGTCGTCCAAGTAATAAACCTTACGTGAGTAAGGGTCGATCCCACGGAGACTGTCGGCTTGAAGCAAGCTATGGTCATCTTGTAAATCTTAGTCTGGCGGATTCAAATGGTTATGGAGGATTGATAATTAAAAGATGAATAAAACATAAAATAAAGATAGAGATAGCGATACTTATGTAATTCATTGGTAGGAATTTCAGATAAGCGTATGAAGGTGCTTTGTTCCTCTTGAACCTCTGCTTTCCTATTGCCTTCTTCCAATCATTCATACTCCCTTCCATAGCAAGCTTTATGTTGGGAATCACCGTTGTCAATGGCTACTTTTCGTCCTCTCAGTGAAAATGTTCTACGCACGCTGTCACCGCACGGCTAATCATCTGTCGGTTCTCGATCATGTTGGAATAGGATCCATTGATCCTTTTGCGTCTGTCACACACCCAACACTTGCGAGTTTGAAGCTCATCACAGTCATCCCTTCCTAGATCGTACTCAGAATACCACAGACAATGTTTAGACATTCCGGATCTCAGGAATGACCGCCAATAATTCTAGCCTATACCACGAAGGTTCCAATCTTAGATTAGAAACCCAAGAGATACACATTCAAGCTTGTTTGCATGTAGAACGGAAGTGGTTGTCAGGAAAGCGTTCATAGGTGAGAATGGTGATGAGTGTCACATAATCATCACATTCATCATGTTCTTGGGTGCGAATGAATATCTTGGAGAAGAAATAGACTTGAGTTGAATAGAAAAACAATAGTACTTGTATTAATTCATGAAGAACAGCAGAGCTCCACACCTTAATCTACGGTGTGTAGAAACTCAACCGTTGAAAATACATAAGAACAAAGTCTAGGCATGGCCATGAGGCCAGCCCCCAAACATGAAAAGGTCTATCAAAAGTATCTCAAAGTATGAAGGTATGAAAATACAATAGCAGAAGGTCCTATTTATAAAAAACTAGTAGCCTAGGGTTGTAGAAATAGGTAATTAAGAAATCTTCTTCCGGGCCCACTTGGTGTGTGCTTGGGCTGGGCATTGAAGCTTTCATGTGTAGAGACTTTTCTTGGAGTTAAACGCCAGCTTTTGTGCCAGTTTGGGTGTTTAACTCCAGCTTTTGTGCCAGTTCTGGCGTTAAACGCCAGAATTCTTGAGCTAACTTGGAACGCCTGTTTGGGCCATCAAATCTTGGGCAAAGTATGAACTATTATATATTGTTGGAAAGCCCAGGATGTCTACTTTCCAATGCAATTAAGAGTGTGCCAATTTAGCTTCTGTAGCTCTAGAAAATTTACTTCGAGTGCAGGGAGGTCAGAATCTAATAGCATCTGCAGTCCTTTTTCAGCCTCTGAATCAGATTTTGCTCAGGTCCCTCAATTTCAGCCAGAAAATACCTGAAATCACAGAAAAACACACAAACTCATAGTAAAGTCCAGAAGAGTGATTTTTATTTAAAAGCTAATAAAAATATAATAAAACTAACTAAAATATACTAAAAACATACTAAAAACAATGCCAAAAAGCATATAAATTATCCGCTCATTACTTGCTCACCAATGAACTGAATGCATTGGATAGGCAGAAATTACCTCAAAAGAAATAGGATCCTGGTAAAGTCTTAATACCCCGTACCATAGGCACCATGACCTTTGAGAAGGCTCTGTGTGACCTGGGGTCAGGCATTAACCTTATGCCACTCTTTGTAATGGAGAAACTGGGAATCTTTGAGGTACAAGCTGCAAGAATCTCACTAGAGATGGCAGACAAATCAATAAAACAAGCTTATGGATTAGTAGAGGACTTGTTAGTAAAGGTTGAAGGCCTTTACATCCCTGCTGATTTCATAATCCTAGACACTGGGAAGGATGAGGATGAATCCATCATCCTTGGAAGACCCTTCCTAGCCACAGCAAAAGCTGTGATTGATGTAGACAGAAGAAAGTTAGTCCTTCAACTGAATGAGGACAACCTTGTGTTCAAAACTCAAGGATCTCCTTCTGTAACCATGAAGAGGAAGCATGAAAAGTTTCTCTCACTGCAGAGTCAACCAAAGCCCCCACAGTCAAACTCTAAGTTTGGTGTTGGGAGGTCCCAACAATGCTCTGAACATCTGTGAGGCTCCATGAGAGCTCACTGTCAAGCTATTGACATTAAAGAAGTGCTTGTTGGGAGGCAACCCAATGTTATTTAATTATATCTATTTATTTTCCATATCTATTTTATGTTTTCTTTAGGTTGATGATCATGTGAAGTCACAAAAACTACTGAAAAATCAAAAATAGAATGAAAAACAGCATTAAAAATAGCTCACTTTGGAGGAAGAGCTTACTGGCGTTTAACGCCAGAAAGAAGCATCAAGATGGCGTTAAACGCCAGAAACAAGCACCAAACTGGCGTTTAACGCCAGAACAGAGCATAGAATTGGCGTTAAACGCCAAAAACAAGCAGCAAGCTGGCGTTTAATGCCAGACATGCATTCTAAGGGTGTTTTGCATGCCTAATTGGAGCAGGAATACTAAGTCCTTGACCCCACAGGATCTGTGGACCCCACAGGATCCCCACCTACCCCACCTCTTCTTCTCTTCTCCTCACACCTTTCCATAACACTCTTCCCCAAAATAACCTCCACCAATCACCTCCATTACTCCTCCAAAACCATCATACAACCCACCTACACCCACCCACTCAAATTCAAACCATCACTCCTTCCTTTTCACACATCATAACCACCTAAAACCCCCTTTGGCCGAACCACTCCCACCTCTCCATCTCATCTATTTTCTTCTTCTTCTATTCCCTCTTCTCTTCTTTTGCTCGAGGACGAGCAAACCGTTTAAGTTTGGTGTAGTAAAAGCATTGCTTTTTGTTTTTCCATAACCATTTATGGCATCTAAGGCCGGAGAAACCTCTAGAAAGAGGAAAGGGAAGACAAAAGCTTGCACCTCCGAGTCATGGGAGATGGAGAGATTCATCTCAAGGGTCCATAGCTGAGTAGTAGAGCATTTGACTGCACAACAAGAGAGCCCACGCATGGACATCAACAAGAGCATGAGGAATTCCCTCACCAAGAAATCCCTGAGATGCCTCAAGGGATACATTTTCCTCCACACAACAATTGGGAGCAACTAAGGATAGGAGCACCAAAATCACCACGGATGAAGCAACAAAGGCAAGGAAGAGACATAGAGGAGCTCAAGAGCACCATTGGTTCTTCAAGAAGAGGAAGACGCCACCCTCACTAAGGTGGACCCGTTCCTTAATCTCCTTGCTCTTATATTCCTACTTTTCGTTTACTATGCTCTACGTTTATTTATGTTTGTGTCTTATTACATGATCATTAGTATTTAAGTATCTATGTCTTAAAGCTATGAATGTCCTATGAATCCATCACCTTTCTTAAATGAAAAATGCTTTAATTACAAAAGAACAAGAAGTACATGAATTTCGAATTCATCCTTGAAATTAGTTTAATTATTTTGATGTGGTGACAATACTTTTTATTTTTTGAATGAATCCTTGAATAGTGCATATGTCTTTTGATATTGTTGTTTATGAATGTTAAATATGTTGGCTTTTGAAAGAATGATGAAAAGGAGAAATGTCATTGATAATCTGAAAAATCATAAAATTGATTCTTGAAGCAAGAAAAAGCAGTAAATACAAAAGCTTGCGAAAAAAAAAGAAAAGAAAAATGGCGAAAAAAAAGAAAAAAAAGGGAAAGAGAAAGAAAAAGCAAGCAAAAAAAGCCAAAAGCTCTTTAAACCAAAAGGCAAGAGAAAAAAGCCAATAGCCCTTAAAACCAAAAGGCAAGGGTAAAAAGGATCCAAGGCTTTGAGCATTAATGGATAGGAGGGCCGAAAGGAATAAAATCCTGGCCTAAGCGGCTAAACCAAGCTGTCCCTAACCATGTCCTTGTGGCGTGAAGGTGTCAAGTAAAAACTTGAGACTGAGCGGTTAAAGTCGAGGTCCAAAGCAAAAAGAAGAGTGTGCTTAAGAACCCTGGACACCTCTAATTGGGGACTCTAGGAAAGCTGAGTCATAATCTGAAAAGGTTCACCCAGTTATGTGTCTGTGGCATTTATGTATCCGGTGGTAATACTGGAACACAAAGTGCTTAGGGCCACGGCCAAGACTCATAAAGTAGCTGTGTTTAAGAATCAACATACTGAACTAGGAGAATCAATAACACTATCTGAATTCTGAGTTCCTATAGATGCCAATCATTCTGAACTTCAAGGGATAAAGTGAGATGCCAAAACTGTTCAGAGGCAAAAAGCTACTAGTCCCGCTCATCTGATTGGAGCTAAGTTTCATTGATATTTTGGAATTTATATTATATTCTCTTCTTTTTATCGTATTTGATTTTTAGTTGCTTGGGGACAAGCAACAATTTAAGTTTGGTGTTGTGATGAGCGGATAATTTATACGCTTTTTGGCATTATTTTTACATAGTTTTTAGTATGATTTGATTAGTTTTTAATATATTTTTATTAGTTTTTAAATAAAAATCACATTTCTGGACTTTACTATGAGTTTGTGTATTTTTCTATGGTTTCAGGTAATTTCTGGCTGAAATTGAGGGACTTGAGCAAAAATCAGATTCAGAGGCTGAAGAAGGACTGCAGATGCTGTTGGATTCTGACCTCCCTGCACTCAAAGTGGATTTTTTGAAGCTACAGAAGTCCAAATAGCGTGCTCTCAATTGCGTTTGAAAGTAGACATCTAGGGCTTTCCAGAAATATATAATAGTTCATGCTTTGCCCGAGTTTAGACGATGCAAACTGGCGTTCAACGCCAGCTTTCTGCCCTATTCTGGCGTTAAACGCCAGAAACAAGTTGCAAAGCAGAGTTAAATGCCAGAAACAAGTTACAAACTGGCGTTCAACTCCAAGGAAGACCTCTACACATGAAAGCTTTAATGCTCAGCCCAAGCACACACCAGGCGTGCCCGGAAGTGGATTTCTGCATCATTTACTCATTTCTGTAAACCCTAGTTACTAGTTTAGTATAAAAACTACTTTTAGTGATTTATTTCACATCTCTGGAACACATTATGTAATTTTTATGTTCTAAGACCTCCATGGGAGGCTGGCCACTCGGCCATGTCTACCCTGTTTTCACTTATGTATTTTCAACGGTGGAGTTTCTACACACTATAGATTAAGGTGTGGAGCTCTGCTGTCCCTCATGAATTAATGCAAAGTACTATTGTTTTTCTATTCAACTCAAGCCTATTTCTTCTCTAAGATATTCATTCGCACACAAGAACATGATGAATGTGATGATTATGTGACGCTCATCACCATTCTCACTTATGAACGCGTGCCTGACAAACACTTCCGTTCTACATGAAAGCAAGCTTGAATGCATATCTCTTAGCTTCCTGATCGTGAGATCAGAGTCTTCGTGGTATAGGATAGAATTATTGGCGACCATTCTTGAGATCCGAAAAGTCTAAACCTTGTCTGTGGTATTCCGAGTAGGATCTGGGAAGGGATGGCTGTGACGAGCTTCAAACTCGCGAGTGCTGGCGTAGTGACAGACGCAAAAGGATTACTAAATCCTATTCCAGTATGATCGAGAACCGACATATGATTAGCCGTGCGGTGACAGCGCATTTTGGACCATTTTCACTGAGAGGACGGGATGTAGCCATTGACAACGGTGATGCCCAACATACAGCTTGCCATGAAAAGGAGTAGGAAGGATTAGATGAAAGCAGTAGGAAAGCAGAGATTCAGAAGGAACTAAGAAACTCCATACGCTTATCTGAAATTCTCACCAATGAATTACATAAGTATCTCTATCTTTATTTTACGTTTTATTTATCTTTTAATTATTAAAACTCTATAACCATTTGAATCTGTCTGACTGAGATTTACAGGGTGACCATAGCTTGCTTCAAGCCGACAATCTCTGTGGGATCGACCCTTACTCACGTAAGGTTTATTACTTGGACGACCCAGTGCACTTTCTGGTTAGTTGTGTGAAGTTGTGACAAAGAACTAAGATTATGAACGTGCGTATTATGTCTTTAACGCTGTTACCAAGGAATGAACGATCATGATTTCGTGCACCAACTGCCTTGACCGAGGTAGTAAATCAATTAGCTTCCCAACATCTGAGCACTCAAAGTACTCCCATGGCTACATGTGGAGAATCAAAAGAAGACCGCAGAATGAAGGAGACACTAGAAACTCCAGTGGATAATGAAGAACATGGCTTTGTATTGGAACAAGTGGAGGAAGCCATAATAGTTGCAGAGGAAGAAGTGGTTGAAGATTTAGGAGATGCTGAACCTCCATGGGAATCTAGAATTGTAGAGTACTCCTCCAATAAGATTGAAATTGATGTCAAGAAGGCCAGTGCACAACCTCTATGGCATATTCCTTATGAAGACTTGGATGTGATAGATCAAGAAGTAAGCTCCCTTGGTGATAAAGATCATGCATCAAGTCCTCCTATTGATAAATCTACATCCGCAAATGAACTCCTTGAATATGAAGACTCTTCTCTGATTGAGTCTGAGAATAATGTGGAAGCGAAAATCCTTAGAAAAGGGCGGACGGGAGTTGAGTACGCTTTGTCAAGAACATTAGAGACTTCTCCACCTAGGTTGTCATCTACTCCTTCACTTGAGTGGGTAAAACTTATCTCTATTCGTCTTTTTATCCCACTTGAGTACGGTATTCTTGAAACGGACGGCCAACTCAGGAAGCTTTGTGGCATAAAGCGTCAGAGGAGACTGTTTAGTAGTTGGAGTTACAAATCAAGGCTCATCAAAGTTGATATTTCAAGGGCTAGATGTAAGGGCTCAACTGGTGATAATTTGGTTAGATCTAAAAGAAGAGTTTGGTACTCCGTAGATAATTCAGATTTCTTACCACCCAGATGGAATCATCATGTTCCACTTGAAGACGGGTGCAGAAACAGGATTTGGGATCCAGGCATACATGAGGATTTGTGAAGAACTCCCTCAAGGCTTGGCAAATTCACTTGAGAATAATGAAGATTATTGGAAGTCCAAGCATTGGTAGAGATTTTTGGATGAATTCAAGCACAAGCCACCATAGCAGAAAGCTCATCAAATGTCCAAAGGACTTTAACTAAAAGTGCTAGGTGGGAGACAACCCACCATGGTATATTCTTTCCTTTTTTTTCTTAGTTTTATTTTATTTTATTTTTATTCGTTTTCATTCATAATTTCTGCATAGTCATCTACATTCTGCATTTTGCATTCTGCATATTGCATAAAAAAAAACGCATGCGACGCGTAAGCGTCGCTGACGCGTCCGCGTCATAGGTGCGCTGGGAAGAAAAAAAGAATTGAACAGAAAGTCACGCAAAAGTGTGGCTGGAGGCATGCCTTAGGCACAAACATGCCCACGCGTCCGCGTCACCCATGCGAACGCGTGCCCCTTAAAATTTGACGTAAAAGAGGTGTATGGCAGCAAGTTATGATGGAGCTGGGCTGGAATGATGCTGGAAGCACCAGCCCCATCATGCGACCGCGTGCCCCACGCGGCTGCGTCGTTTTCAAAGTATGGCCATTCACGTGACCACGTCACCCACGTGAACGCGTCACCCTAAATTTTGGCAAAATTGAGTTTGAAACAGAGAGTCACGCGACCGCGTGACCCACGCGTCCGCATCACTTGAAAAACATCACACACCACGCGACCGCGTCACTCACGCATCCGCGTCACATGCGACGCACAGCTTATCCAGATCAGCGCCAGATATCTTATCTTTTCTTCCCCAAATCCAAATCTTTTCTTTTCTCTTCCTATTTCTTTTCTTCTATCTTCTCTCCCTTCTTATTCTTTCTTCCTCCTTTCTTACTTTCTTCTTCTTCATCTCTTTAACTTCTAATCCCTATTCTTTTCCATTCTATTTTACTTAATTTATTTGCATACTTTCATTTATTTATTATTTTTCCATTGGTGTTAAATTTTCTTATTCAACTGTTACATCTTTTCTCGCATCACTCTGGCGCTTCATGACTTGTTGTGTTCTGATTGGGTGATTTTATTTCAGTCAATGCTATTCTTTTATGATACTTGCTTTCTATTTGCATTGATATGCACTTCTACTATCTTGTATTACCCACACTCTCTTCCCCTTTGTTGCAACTTTTGCACTATTAATATGCCATCTGCTTTGGTACACGAATTGTGAATCACACTTTTCACAACTCGTACCACTAACTAGCAAGTGCACTGGGTCGTCCAAGTAATACCTTACGTGAGTAAGGGTCGAATCCCACGGAGATTGTTGGTTTGAAGCAATCTATGGTTATCTTGCAATTCTTAGTCAGGAAGTCAATTATATTTATCAGTTGAATTGCGAATGAACAAGAGAGCATGGGTTAAAAGTTACTTGTTATGCAGTAATGGAGAATATGTTGGAGTTTTGGAGATGCTTTGTCTTCTGAATCTCTGCTTTCCTCTGTTCTCTGATTCACGCACGCACGTCCTTCTATGGCAAGCTGTGTGTTGGGGCATCACCGTTGTCAATGGTTACATCCTTTCCTCTTGTGAAAATGATCCAAATGCTCTATCACAGCACGACTAATTATCTGAGGTTCCCGATCATGCTGGAATAGGATTCACCCTCCTTTTGCGTCTGTCACTACGCCCAGCACTCGCGAGTTTGAAGCTCGTCACAGTCATTCAATCCCTGAATCCTACTCGGAATACCACAGACAAGGTTTAGACTTTCCGGATTCTCATGAATGCCACCATCAATCTAGCTTATACCACGGAGATCCTGATTAAGGAATCTAAGAGATATTCATTCAATCTGATATAGAACGGAAGTGGTTGTCAGACACACGTTCATGGATTGAGGAAGGTGATGAGTGTCACTGATCATCACCTTCTCCATAGTTAGGCGCGAATGGATATCTTAGATAGGAACACGTATGTTTGAATAGAAAACAGAAATACTTGCATTAATTCATCGAGACACAGTAGAGCTCCTCACCCCCAACAATGGAGTTTAGAGACTCATGCCGTCAAAGAGTACAAAATGTAGATCTGAAATGTCATGAGATACAAAATAAGTCTCTAAAAGTTGTTTAAATACTAAACTAGTAGCCTAGGTTTACAAAAAATGAGTAGACTATGATGGATGGTGCAGAGATCCACTTCTGGGGCCCACTTGGTGTGTGCTAGGGCTGAGGCTTAAGCAATTCACGTTAATAAGGCTATTTTGGGTGTTCAACGCCAGGTTTGGATCCATTTCTGGCGTTGAACTCCAACTTTTAATCCTTTTCTGGCGCTGGACGCCAGAATTGGGCAGAGAACTGGCGTTGAACGCCAGTTTACGTCGTCTATCCTTGAGCAAAGTATGGACTATTATATATTTCTGGAAAGCCCTGGATGTCTACTTTCCAACGCAATTGGAAGCGTGCCGTTTTGAGTTTTTCAGCTCCAGCAAATCCACTTTGAGTGCAGGGAGGTCAGAATCCAACAGCATCAGCAGTCCTTTTTCAGCCTGAATCAGATTTTTTTGCTCAGCTCCCTCAATTTCAGCCAGAAAAATACCTGAAATTACAGAAAAACACACAACTCATAGTAAAGTCCAGAAATATGAATTTTTCCTAAAAACTAATGGAAATAAACTAAAAACTAACTAGAATATACTAAAAACTATATGAAATTAACCCCAAAAAGCGTATAAAGTATCCGCTCATCACAACACCAAACTTAAATTGTTGCTTGTTCTCAAGCAACTAGACAAATAAAATAGAAGGCTAATAGGTTGAGAAGCAATAATATCTCAGAGTTTTCGAGTGAAGCTCAGATTCTAATTAGATGAGCGGGACTAGTAGCTTTTTGCTTCCGAACAGTTTTGGCATCTCACTTTATCCATTGAAGCTCAGAGTGATTGGCATCTATGGGAACTTAGAATTCAGATAGTGTTATTGATTCTCCTATTTCAGTATGATGATTCTTGAACACAGCTATTTCATGAGTCTTGGCTGTGGCCCTAAGCACTTTGTTTTCCAGTATTACCACCGGATACATAAATGCCACAGACACATAATTGGGTGAACCTTTTAGATTGTGACTCAGCTTTGCTAAAGTCCCCAATTAGAGGTGTCTGGAGTTCTTAAGCACACTCTTCTTTTTGCTTTGGACCTTGACTTTAACCGCTCAGTCTCAAGTTTTCACTTGACACCTTCACGCCACAAGCACATGGTTAGGGACAGCTTGGTTTAGCCGCTTAGGCCAGGATTTTATTCCCTTAGGCCCTCCTATCCACTGATGCTCAAAGCCTTGGGATCCTTTTTATTACCCTTGCCTTTTGGTTTTAAGGGTTATTGGCTTTTTCTGCTTGCTTTTTTTTTCTTTTTTTTCTTTTTACTGCAAGCCTTGTTCTTTGCTGCTTTTTCTTGCTTCAAGAATCATTTTTTTGATTTTTCAGATTGTCAATAACAGGTCTCATGTTCATCATTCTTTCAAGATCCAACATATTTAACAGTCTTAAACAACAAATTCAAAAGACATATGCACTGTTCAAGCATTCATTCAGAAGACAGAAAGCATTGCCACCACATGTAACTAATTAGAATTTCTCTTATTAAAAACTCGAAATTTTATTGCCTCTTATTCAAAAGATCTACTATTTTATTCATGTTTGCTGATGATGAGAAAAATAGAGTATAACTTAATTGGAGATAAAATCAAAATAGACACTAATTACTACTAATGATCATGTAATGAAGACACAAACATAGATAAGCACTTATCATAGAGAAAACAAAAAACAGAAAAAATAAGAACAAGGAACGAGTCCACCTTAGTAATGATGGCATTTCCTTCTTGAGGAACTAATGATGTTCTTGAGCTCTTTTTTGTCTCTTCCTTGCCTTTGTGGCTTGATTCCGAGTGATTTTTGGTATTTCTATCCTCAGTTGCTTCCAATAATTATGTGGAGGGAAGTGCATCCCCTGAGGTATCTCAGGGATCTCTTAATTTGCAGTCACATGTTCTACCACTGAGCTATAGATCCTTCACATAATTGTTTTACCACACCAAACTTAGAATGTTGCTCGCCCTCGAGCAAAAGAAGAAGGAATAGATGAAAAAGAAGATGTGGAAAAAAACTAGGATTATGAGGAGGGAAGGTGGGGATCCTGTGGGGTCCACAGATCTTGAAATGATCCTGTGAGGTCCACAGATCTTGAGGTGTCAAGGCATTTACATCCCTGCACCAATTTAGGCATGCAAAATGCCCTTGCACACAACTCTGGGCGTTCAGCACCAGATTGTTGCTTGTTCTGGGTGTTGAACGCCCATTTGTTGCCCATTTCTGGCGTTGAACGCCAGAACCATGCTTGTTCTGGGCGTTCAGCGCCAGCTCTTCTCCAGGGTGCAATTCTGGCGTTTAAACGCCAGTGAGATCCTCCTCCAGGGTGTGATTTTTCTTCTGCTATTTTTGATTCCGTTTTCAATTTTTAATATTTATTTTGTGACTCCACATGATCATGAACCTAATAAAACATGAAAAACCATGAAAATAAATAAAAATTGGGTTGCCTCCCAACAAGCGCTTCTTTAATGTCCTTAGTTGGACCTTGCTGAGCTTTTAATCTAGCTTCAGCCTTGAGCACTCTTGCTCAACATTGCCTTCAAGATACTGCTTGATTCTCTGTCCATTAACAATGAACTTCTTGTCAGAGTCAATATCTTGAAGCTCCACATAACCATATGGTGATACACTTGTAATCACATATGGTCCCCTCCACCGGGACTTCAGTTTCCCGGGGAATAGCCTGAGCCTAGAGTTAAACAACAGAACCTTTTGTCCTGGTTCAAAGATTCTCGATGAAAGCTTTCTGTCATGCCACTTTTTTTATTTTTCTTTATAAAGCTTGGCATTTTCGAAAGCAGTGAATCTGAATTCCTCTAGCTCATTTAGCTGGAGCAATCTTTTTTCTCTAGCTAATTTGGCATCAAAGTTCAGGAATCTGGTTGCCCAGTAGGCTTTATGTTCCAGTTCCACGGGCAGGTGACATGCCTTACCATAGACCAGTTGGTATGGAGAGGTCCCTATAGGGGTCTTGAATGCTGTTCTGTAAGCCCACAGAGCATCATCCAAGCTCCGTGCCCAATCCTTTCTACGGGTATTTACTGTCCGTTCTAGGATTCTCTTTAATTCTCTGTTAGAGACTTCAGCTTGCCCATTAGTTTGTGGATGATATGGAGTAGCTACCTTATGGCGAATTCCATACCGAACCATGGCAGAGTAAAGCTGTTTATTGCAGAAGTGAGTGCCCCCATCACTGATTAGTACTCTAGGGACACCGAACCTGCTAAAGATATGTTTCTGGAGGAACTTCAGCACCGTTTTAGTATCATTGGTGGGTGTGGCAATGGCCTCAATCCATTTTGATACATAATCAACTGCCACCAGAATATAAGTGTTTGAGTATGATGGTGGGAAAGGTCCCATGAAGTTAATTCCCCATACGTCAAACAACTCAATCTCCAAGATTCCTTGTTGAGGCATGGCGTAACCATGAGGCAGATTACCAGCTCTTTGGCAACTGTCACAGTTACGTACAAACTCTCAGGAATCTTTATAGAGTGTGGGCCAATAGAAGCCACATTGGAGGACCTTGGTGGCTGTTCGCTCACCTCCGAAATGGCCTCCATATTGAGATCCATGGCAATGCCATAGGATCCTCTGTGCTTCTTCTCTAGGCACACACCTACGAATTATTCCGTCTGCACATCTCTTAAAAAGATAGGGTTCATCCCACAAGTAGTACTTTTCATCAGTAATTAATTTCTTCTTTTGTATCCTGTTGTACTCCTTGGGTATGAACCTTGCAGCTTTATAGTTTGCAATATCGGCAAACCATGGTGTTTCCTGAATGGCAAATAAATGCTCATCCGGAAAAGTCTCAGAGATTTCAAGAGAGGGGAGGGGCGTCCCTTCTACTGGCTCTATCCGAGACAGATGATCAGCCACTTGGTTTTCTGTCCCTTTTCTGTCTCTTATTTCTATATCAAACTCTTGCAGAAGCAACACCCATCTGATGAGCCTGGGTTTTGAATCCTGCTTTGTGAGTAGATATTTAAGAGCAGCATGGTCAGTATACACAATCACTTTTGATCCTACTAAGTATGATCTAAACTTGTCAATGGCATAAACCACTGCAAGTAATTCTTTTTTTGTGGTTGTGTAATTTTTCTGGGCATCATTTAAAACGCGACTAGCATAACAAATGACATGCAGAAGCTTGTCATGCCTCTGTCCCAGTACTGCACCAATGGCGTGATCACTGGCATCACACATTAGCTCAAATGGTAATGTCCAGTCTGGTGCAGAAATGACTGGTGTTGTGACCAGCTTAGCTTTCAGCGTTTCAAACGCCTGCAGGCACTCTGTGTCAAACACAAATGGCGTGTTAACAGCCAACAGATTGCTTAGAGGTTTTGCGATTTTTGAAAAATCCTTTATAAACCTTCTATAGAATCCTGCATGCCCCAGAAAGCTTCTGATTGCCTTAACATTGGCAGGTGGTGGTAATTTTTCAATTACCTCTATTTTTGCTTGATCCACCTCTATTCCCTTGTTCGAGATTTTATGCCCAAGGACAATCCCCTCAGTCACCATAAAATGACATTTTTCCCAGTTTAAAACTAGGTTGGTCTCTTGGCATCTTTTCAGAACAAGTTTCAGGTGATCAAGACAGGAGCTGAATGAGTCTCCATATACTGAGAAGTCATCCATGAAGACTTCTAGAAATTTTTCCACCATATCAGAGAAAATAGAGAGCATGCATCTCTGGAAGGTTGCAAGCGCATTACACAGCCCAAATGGCATCCTTCTATAAGCAAACACTCCAGATGGACATGTGAATGCTGTTTTCTCTTGATCTTGGGGATCCACTGCAATCTGGTTATAGCCTGAGTAGCCATCCAAAAAGCAGTAATACTCATGACCTGCCAGTCTTTCTAGCATCTGGTCTATGAATGGTAAAGGAAAATGATCCTTTCTGGTGGCTGTATTGAGCCTTCTGTAGTCAATACACATGCGCCACCCTGTAACTGTTCTTGTAGGAACCAGTTCATTTTTTTCATTATGAATCACTGTCATGCCTCCCTTTTTTGGGACGACTTGGACAGGGCTCACCCAGGGGCTATCAGAAATAGGATAAATAATCCCAGCCTCTAGTAATTTGGTGACCTCTTTCTGCACCACTTCTTTCATGGCTGGATTTAGCCGCCTCTGTGGTTGAACCACTTGTTTGGCATTATCCTCCAATAAGATTTTGTGCATGCATATAGCTGGGCTTATGCCCTTAAGGTCACCTATGGACCACCCAAGAGCTGTCTTGTGTGTCCTTAGCACTTGAATAAGTGCTTCCTCTTCCTGTGAATTTAAAGCAGAGCTTATGATCACTGGAAAAGTGTCACCTTCTCCCAGAAATGCATATTTCAAGGATGGTGGTAATGGCTTGAGCTTAGGTTTAGGAGGTTTTTCCTCTTCCAAAAGAAATTTTAGAGGCTCTTTCAAGTCCTCTGAATCCTCTAAATCAGGCTGAACATCTTTAAAGATGTTTTCCAACTCTTATTCAAGACTCTCAGCCATGTTGATCTCTTCTACCAAAGAGTCAATAAGATCAACTTTCATGCGGTCTTTTGATGTGTCTGGATGCTGCATGGCTTTGACAGCGTTCAACTTGAATTCATCATCATTGACTCTCAGGGTTATTTCCCCCTGTTGGACGTCAATGAGGGATCGTCCAGTTGCTAGGAAGGGTCTTCCTAGAATGAGAGTAGCACTCTTGTGCTCCTCTATTTCCAGCACAACAAAGTCAGTGGGAAAGGCGAATGGCCCAACTCTGACAATCATGTCTTCAATCACGCCTGATGGGTATTTAGTGGAACCATCAGCAAGTTGGAGACATATCCGGGTTGGCTTAACTTCTTCAGTTAAGCCAAGCTTTCTGATAGTGGATGCAGGTATTAGGTTGATGCTTGCCCCAAGATCGCATAAAGCTGTCTTGGTGCAATTACCTTCTAATACGCATGGTATTAGAAAACTCCCAGGGTCTTTAAGCTTTTCAGGAAAGCTCTTCAGAATGACTGCACTGCATTCTTCAGTGAGGAGAACTCTTTCTGTTTCTCTCCAATCCTTTTTATGGCTCAAGATCTCTTTCATGAACTTGGCATAAGAAGGTATTTGCTCAAGTGCTTCTGCAAATGGAATCTTTATTTCAAGAGTCCTGAGATAATCTGCAAAGCGAGCAAATTGCTTATCCTGCTCCTCTTTCCGGAGTTTTTGAGGATAAGGTATCTTGGCTTTATATTCTTCAACCTTAGTTGCTGTAGATTTACTGCCTACAGAAGTGGTTGAAGAAGCCTTTTTAGAGGGGTTGTTATCAGCATTTGTGTGTGTCTGATCCCTCACTGGCAATTGAGTGCCAAAGTTAGAAACTGGAGTGACGTTAGATGCCAACTCCTTGTCTGTTCCTGGCGTCTGAACACCAGAATTGTGCCCATTTTGGGCGTTCAGCGCCAGATCCTGCCCATTTTGGGCGTTCAACGCCAGATCCTTGCCCATTTCTGGCGTTGAACGCCAATCCTGCTTTATTTCTGGCGTTGAACGCCAGTTTTGGCCATGGTCTGGGCGTTCAGCGCCAGCCTTCCACCAATTTTCTAGCGTTTTAGCGCCAGAATGATTTTTCCCTGGGCTCTTACTGTCCTCAGGTGAATCTTGGGTAGTTTGCTTATTTCTTGGCTTTTTGCTGCCTTGAGGTGGGTTATTTAATGTTTTCCCACTTCTTAATTGAACTGCTTGGCATTCTTCTGTTATTTGTCTTGATAGCTGTTGCTTTGTTTGCCTAAACTGTTCTTCCATATGTATATTTGCCATTCTTGTCTCTTGCAGCCTATCTTTAAATTTGGCTAGCTGCCTTGTTAGAAAGTCCAACTGTTGATTGAATTCAGCAGCTTGTTTTACAGGACTGAGTTCAGCAGTTGCTGTCTTAACCTCTTCTTTCATGGAAGGGTCACTGCTTAGGTACAGATGCTGATTCTTGGCAACTGTATCAATGAGCTCTTGAGCCTCTTCAATTGTCTTTCTCATGTGGATAAATCCACCAGCTGAGTAATCAAGAGACATCTGAGCTCCTTTTGCAAGCCCATAATAGAAGATGTCTAACTGAACCCACTTTGAAAATATTTCAGAGGGGTATTTTTGTAGCATCTCTCTGTATCTCTCCCAGGCATCATAAAGAGATTCATTATCTCCTTGTTTAAAGCCTTGGATGTCCAGCCTTAGCTGTGTCATCCGTTTTGGGGGAAAGTATTGATTCAGGAATTTTTCTGTCAGCTGTTTCCATGTCCTTATGCTGGCCTTAGGTTGGTTATTCAACCACCTCTTAGCTTGATCTTTTACAGCAAATGGAAACAGTAATAGTCTGTAGACATCCTGATCTATTTCTTTATCATGTACTGTGTCAGCAATCTATAGAAACTGTGCCAGAAACTCTGTAGGTTCTTCCTGTGGAAGACCGAAATACTGGCAACTTTGCTGCACCATGATAATGAGCTGAGGATTCAACTCAAAGCTACTGACTCCAATGGAGGGTATGCAGATACTACTCCCATATGAAGCAGTAGAGGGGTTAGAATATGACCCCAGAGTCCTCCTGGACTATTCATTTCCGCTTAGGTCCATGATGGAGAAAGGGAGATGATATAAAAATTATTTTTATTTATTTATTTATTTATTTATTTATTTCGAAATCAAAATAAATCAAAATAAAATAAATAAAAATGAGTGAAAGATTTTCGAAAAAGTGAGGAGAGAGAAAGTGGTTAAGAGATTTTGAAAAGGATATGATGATTTTTGAAAAAGGTTTTAAATTTTGAAATAAAAATCTAAATTTTAGAAATAGATTTCGAAAAAGATGCTTTAAAATAGAGAGAAAAGATATTTTTGAATTTTAAGAAGAGAGAGAAAAACAATAAGATAGCACAAGATTTAAAATTTTTAGATCTAATGCTCCTTGTTTTCGAAAATTTTTGGAGGAAAAACACCAAGGAACACCAAACTTAAAAATTTTAAGATCAAGACACAAGGAAAACTCACGAACATTTTGAAGACTCACAAGAACACAAGAACATGAAGGAAGAATACCAAACTTAAAATTTTTAGAAAACCAAACTAAAATTTTTGAAAAACACAGAAAAATCAACAAGAAAACACCAAACTTAAAGTTTGGCACATGATTTAATAGAGAAATTATTTTTGAAAAATATTTTAAAAAGAAAATAAGGATTCTAAAATTTTAACACGACAATAATAAGAGACTCTAAACAAAAAAAAAGAAAATTTTCCTAATCTAAGCAACAAAATAAACCGTTAGTTGTCCAAACATGAACAATCCCCGACAACGGCGCCAAAAACTTGGAGCACGAATTGTGAATTACACTTTTCAGAACTCGTACCACTAACCAACAAGTGCACTGGGTCGTCCAAGTAATACCTTACGTGAGTAAGGGTCGAATCCCACGGAGATTGTTGGTTTGAAGCAATCTATGGTTATCTTGCAATTCTTAGTCAGGAAGTCAATTATATTTATTAGTTGAATTGCGAATGAACAAGAGAGCATGGGTTAAAAGTTACTTGTTATGCAGTAATGGAGAATATGTTGGAGTTTTGGAGATGCTTTGTCTTCTGAATCTCTGCTTTCCTCTGTTCTATGATTCACGCACGCACGTCCTTCTATGGCAAGCTGTGTGTTGGGGCATCACCGTTGTCAATGGTTACATCCCCTCCTCTTGTGAAAATGGCCAAATGCTCTGTCACAGCACGGCTAATCATCTGAGGTTCCCGATCATGCTGGAATAGGATTCACCCTCCTTTTGCGTCTGTCACTACGCCTAGCACTCGCGAGTTTGAAGCTCGTCACAGTCATTCAATCCCTTAATCCTACTCGGAATACCACAGACAAGGTTTAGACTTTCCGGATTCTCATGAATGCCGCCATCAATCTAGCTTATACCACGGAGATCCTGATTAAGGAATCTAAGAGATATTCATTCAATCTGATGTAGAACGGAGGTGGTTGTCAGACACACGTTCATGGATTGAGGAAGGTGATGAGTGTCACTGATCATCACCTTCTCCATAGTTAGGCGCAAATGGATATCTTAGATAGGAACACGTATGTTTGAATAGAAAACAGAAATACTTGCATTAATTCATCGAGACACAGCAGAGCTCCTCACCCCCAACAATGAAGTTTAGAGACTCATGCCGTCAAAGAGTACAAAATGTAGATCTGAAATGTCATGAGATACAAAATAAGTCTCTAAAAGTTGTTTAAATACTAAACTAGTAGCCTAGGTTTACAAAAAATGAGTAGACTATGATGGATGGTGTAGAGATCCACTTCTAGGGCCCACTTGGTGTGTGCTGGGGCTGAGGCTTAAGCAATTCACGTGCATAAGGCTATTTTGGGCGTTCAACGCCAGGTTTGGATCCATTTCTGGCGTTGAACTCCAACTTTTAATCCTTTTCTGGCGCTGGACGCCAGAATTGGGCAGAGAACTGGCGTTGAACGCCAGTTTACGTCATCTATCCTTGAGCAAAGTATGGACTATTATATATTGCTGGAAAGCCCTGGATGTATACTTTCCAACGCAATTGGAAGCACGCCGTTTTGAGTTTTGTAGCTCCAGAAAATCCACTTTGAGTGCAGGGAGGTCAAAATCCAACAGCATCAGCAGTCCTTTTTCAGCCTGAATCAGATTTTTTTGCTCAGCTCCCTCAATTTTAGCCAGAAAAATACCTGAAATTACAGAAAAACATACAACTCATAGTAAAGTACAGAAATATGAATTTTTCCTAAAAACTAATGGAAATAAACTAAAAACTAACTAGAATATACTAAAAACTATATGAAATTAACCCCAAAAAGCGTATAAAATATCTGCTCATCATGCTTCTACTGTTTTCTCACTGCATGTTGTAGCTACCATGTAATTGAGACCCTTATTATTTGGCATTAACCCACTCATATTTTATTTGTTTTCTATCTTTGTTTATGGGTTACTTTTCTTTTTCTCTTCTTTCAGGATGGTCACCGAGGAACGGAAACAGAAGACGTTTACATGGGGAGACAGACAAGTCCATCTGCACATTCTCTGGAAGAAAAACATCATTTGGAGCCACCCGTCCATCTGCACATCTCAGCATGCACTGAGGATGGTGCAATCTTTAAGTGTGGGGAGGTCGATACCGACTTTCATGGGTTAGTTATTTTCTTCCCAACACCAATGTTTTATTTTCTTTGTTTGTTCATTGTTGCATTTGCATGTTTGATTGCATATTTGTTTGATTTTGTGCATATTTTACCACTTGGTTAAAGTAATATTTTCTTTTTCAAGAAACTTTTTATAGTATTTCACTAATTTTTGTTAAAACTTGTTTGAAGAAATTTTATTTTGGAACATGGTTTAGAGCTCGAACACACAAAATCTGTGAGATTTTTTAGCTTATTTGAATTGGTTGCATTTTATCAACCAATATTTTATTTTTGGTGTGTGTTGTTATCTCTAAAATTGTGATCTTTGTCTTGCTTGATTCTATATTTCCATGGTTTGATGTATGCATACACTTACATGATTGAGGCCTTTGTTTCACTGAGCTTACATACCCATATGGCTTTACCCTTTCATTATCCTTTGCAAACCAATGTTGAGCCTATTATACCCCTTTGTTCTTTACTTTAGCACATCATTAACTCTAAGTGGAAAATAATAATGCCCTTAATTTGAATCCTTGGTTAGCTTAGACTAGTGACAGTGCTCATGAATTAAGTGTGGAGAAGTTGGATTTGGAAATGTTTGGTTTAAGAATTGGGTGTTATATATCTTTATGAAAATGTGAAAGAATGTTGAGAATATGTTCATGCATTCAATACCTTAATCATATGCCTTGAAAAAAAAAAGAAGAAAAAGAAAAAAAAAGAAGAAAAGAAAAAGAGCAAATAAGTAAAAGGGGACAAAATGCCCCAAAATAAATGGTGAAAGCAATGCATATGTACTGTAGTTGAAATTAGAATGCATGAATATGTGGAAAACATGGTTAATGGATATTTAGATGTGGTATTATGATTACATGGATTGTCTAAAGTTAGGTGGAAAGTTTAAGTTAATTAAGGATTCAGATTTTAGTCCACTTGGCCAAATACAATCCTACCTTGACCCTAACCCCATTACAACCCTTAAAAGACCTCTTGATATGTGTATTTGTGCATTAAATTTTTGTTGATTATTAGATAAAGAGCAAGCCTTAGAAAGCAAGGTTAGTAGAGAATTGAGAGAATCGAACCTTAAACACCTGAGCGATAAGAGTGCATACACTTCCAGTGAGGGTTCGATGCTCGATTCCTTGTTCCCGGCTTTCATGAGCTATTTTCTTCTGCAATTCTATTTGTACTTCATCTTTGTGATTTGAATTAGTGAAATCCAGTTTATATTTGTTCTTGAAGGATTTGTTTACTTTTAACCAAGTAGAAAAAAAGCATTCTGCATTTAGTTACATTCATAGGTTACATTTCATACATTTTACCATTCCTCTTCACTCTCTTATAGTTTCTCTTAAGCTTAGCATTAGGACATGCTAATGTTTAAGTGTGGGGAGGTTGATAAACCGCTATTTTACTGTTTATTTTGTGCTCAATTGAGTGAATTTTATCAATCTTTCATACACTTGTTCATACAAAATGCATGGCTTTACATTCTCCTTCCTGATTTTGTGCTATGATTGAAAACATGCTTCTTTGGCCTTATATTTGTTAATATTAATCCTCTCTTATTACCATCAGATACCGTGATATGTGCATTAAGTGATTACAGGGATTACAGGGCAGGAATGGCTTGGAGGATGGAAAGGAAGCATGCAAAAGTGGAAGGAATACAAGAAACTGAAGGAACTACTAAAGCTGTCCAGCCTGACCTCTTGGTACTAAATCGATCATAACTTGAGCTATAGAGATCCAAATGACACAGTTTCAGTTGTGTTGGAAAGCTAACATCCAAGGCTTCGCAACGATATATAATTTACCATAGCTTCCCTGAATCCAGGTGACGCGAATGCGTGGATCACGCAGACGCGTGACCTGGCAAAAACCCAATCCACACTTCCACGTGACTTTGCAGCGAGCTGTACGTACCAGAAATTGTTAGGGGCAATTTCTGGGATGTTTTTGACCCATTTTTCATCCCAGAAAATACAGATTAGAGGCTATAAAATGGGGAAATGCATCCATTCATTCAGACAACATACACAACATTCAGATACACAATTTTAGGTTTTAGATGTAGTTTTTAGAGAGAGAGGTTCTCTCCTCTCTCTTAGGATTTAGGATTTAGGATTTCTCTTAGGATTTAGGATTAGGATTCCTTTGTTTTCTTCAATCACAGGTTCAATGTTCCTTTAATTTATTTTCTACTTTTATTTATTCCAATGCTTTTACTTGTTAATGTTCCTAAATTGGCTTATGAACTTTTCCATGTTAAGATTTGAATGTTCTATTTAATATATTTTGAGGTATTTCAGATTTATGATTGTTTTATTCTATTTATGATGCTTTCAATTTAATTTAGATTTATTTTCCCTTTTGCTTTGGTTAAGTAATTGGTAACACTTGAGTTATCAGACTCAGCAGTAGATTGAAAATTGGAATTGTTGATTAATTTGGATCGCTCTAAAGCTAGTCTTTCCACAGGAGTTGACTAGGACTTGAGAGGATCAAATTGATTGGTCCACTTGACTTTCCATTATTTAGTAAGGGTTAACTAAGTGGGAGCAATAACAATTCTCATCACACCTAATAAGGATAACTAGGATAGGATTTCCAATTCTTATACCTTTCAAGAGATTTTTATAATTATTAATTTATTTATTTTTCTTGTCATTTAAATTACTTGTTCCTTAATTAAAAAAAAACCCAAAATAAAAATACACAATTTCATAACCAATAATAAATCATACTTTCCTGTAATTCCTTGAGAAGACGACCCGAGGTTTGAATACTTCGGTTATAAATTTTATTGGGTTTTGTTACTTATGACAACCAAACTTTTGTACGAAAGGATTCTCTGTTGGTTTAGAAATTATACCTACAACGCGATTATTTTTATATAAAATTCCTTACTGGCGGGAATCTGATCGTCAGAACTCCATGTTAGATTTGATTTCTTTATTTAATACAATTTGAGGTATTTCAGATTTATGGTTGCTTTCTTCAATTTATGTGATTGATGCTTTCAATATTTAGATTTCTCTCCTTTTGGCTTTGGTTGAGTAATTGGTGACACTTGAGTTATCAAACTCCCTTGTTGATTGATAATTGGAATTTGCTGGTTGATTTGGATCCCTCTAAAGCTAGTCTTTCCTGAGGAGTTGACTAGGACTTGAGGAATCAAATTGATTAGTCCACTTGACTTTCCTTTATTTAGTAAGGGTTAACTAAGTGGGAGTAATGAACAATTCTCATCACAATTGATAAGGATGACTAGGATAGGATTTCCAGTTCTCATATTTTGCTAAGAGCTTTATTAGTTATTACTTTAATTCTTGCAATTTACTTTTCCTGTTCATTATTCAAAAACCCCAAAAAGATAATCTTCCATAACCAATAATAAATACACCTTCCTGCAATTCCTTGAGAGACGACCTGAGGTTTAAATACTTCGATTAAGTTTTATTGGGTTTGCTTTAGTGACAACCAAAGTTTTTGTACGAAAGGATTATTGTTAGTTTAGAAACTATACTTACAACGAGATTACTTTTGTGAATTCTTTACTAGCAGAAGTTCGTTCGTCAAAATGGCGCCGTTGCCGGGGAATTGCAAACGTGTGCCTTATTATTGGTTATTGTAAATATTTGCTTTTGCTTGTTTTTTTTTTGTTTTTAATTTTTATTAGCTACTATGAATTCTCACCCCTGTCGCTATGAGTTTGGTTCCAATGTTGTTGTAGGGAATGAGCGCTATAATGAGAACAAGCATCAAGGTTGGAATAATCAAAGATGGGAGGAGCCACGAGGATTTGATCAACCCTTTCGGCAACAACACCCTCCAATGCGCTATATCCAACAACCATTATATGATGCATACCAAGACAATAGTTATGGTGGACCTTCTCGTGACAACCAACCTCCACCAAATTACTATGGTCAAGAGCCATTCCATGGTGCATACCAAGATGATAAATATGGTGGACCCCCTTGTGGTTACCAACAAGCCCCACCATATGCTTATGAACCCCCTCCTCAACATAACTTTGAACCACCACACTCACAAGTCCCTTTTCACCATTCACCTTCATATGACCCTAATCCTTATCCACCATATTAACCACCCTATGAGCCTTATGAGCCGTATATAGATCCACCCCAATTCCAACCCAATTAAACCCATGAACCACCACCTCCATATATATGATGTCCATATCCATCAACCCAAGAGCCATATGATCCTAATCATGTTATTCAAGCTGGACAAGAGTCAAGGGATCGTGTCAAGGAAGCAATGGATCAACTTCAAGCAACCATCCGTCAAAAGTTTGGCCCAAGAGACTCATGCAATGAACAAAGCATTCCCACGGATGAGTGTGTTGAGCAACAAGTAGAAAAGATGGAGAGTGTTGAACCGCCACATAATGATCTCTCAATCCCATCACCGCCCTCCATGGAAGAACACCCACATCCATTAGCCCAAGAGCAGCACAATCCCAATTATGCTAGTGACATGGAACAAGAGAAAAGGGACCATCTTAGGGACGAAATGGATTTCATACTTCACAAGAAGCTAGAGGAGGCCCTAAAGGTGAAGGTAGGAGAGACCATTGAAGATGAAGGAATAGTTGAAAGGAGTTGTCATGGAAAGAAAATCATTAAGGATGAGTACGATTTTATACTAAATGATGCCAAGGCATTTTGGCCAGTTTCACTGACGTTTTCTTTATGGTTTTAGGGTAGTTTCATGCACTTTCTTAGGAAATAAGCAAGTTTTGGGTAGAATTTCACTTACATCTTGATTCAAGCTAACATTGTGATTTTTATATGAATTCATGAGAATTATGCATGAATTGAATGACAAATTGGATGATGCATGTCTCATAACTTGGACTAGAACTTTGATGCACTTTATTACTTGATTTCAGGACAAAGGAAGCAAGGAAGAACCACGTGAGCAGCCACGTTAGTCTAACTAACGTGACCTCTAACGTGGAAGGGGAGCTAGCTTGCAACATTAATGAGAAAAGTAATCACCAATAACGTCCTCGAAGCCATCATAGCCCACGTTAATTGCCACGTTAACTACATTAACGTGGTAGTTAACGTGGAAGAAAAAAATGAAGCCAACGTTAGTGACACTCACCTTTGTCACTAACGTTGGACCAAGCTCATATTGGCCACGTTAAGAGCCACGTTAACTCAGTTAACGTGGACTCTAACGTGGGGAAACAAAAGAATAACCAATGTTAGTGACACTCACCTTTGTCACTAACGTTGAGCTAAGCCACTTTGAGCCACGTTAGTTGCCACGTTAACTCAGTTAACATGGACTCTAACGTGGAGGGAGCAAAGAATCGCCAACGTTAGTGACACTCACCTTTGTCTCTAACGTTGGGATGAGCCACTATGAGCCACGTTAACTCCCACGTTAACTACATTAACGTGGAAGCTAACGTGAGTAAAAGGGATGATGAGCCAACGTTAGTAACACTCACCTTTGTCACTAACGTTGGAGATGGCTAGCAATACCACGTTAGAAGACACATTAACCTAGTTAACGTGAACTCTAACGTGGGAAGTAGGGGCATTTTGGAACGTTAGTGAAAAAGGTAAGTGTCACTAACGTTCGCGAAGATGTGGCAAGCTTACGTTAAAGGTCACGTTAGCCACACTAACGTGAACTCTAACGTAGGGAGAAAGGAGGATTCTCAACGTTATTGAAAAAAGTAAGTCCCAATAACGTGTGCGAAGGACCAAGAGGCAACGTTAGTGGTCACGTTGATGCCACTAACGTTGAAGTTAACGTGGAGCTTCCTTGGGTTAGGAACGTTAGTGAAAAAGGTGATTGTCACTAACGTTCTCGAACCCACACTTTCACTTAACGTTAACGCCACTAACGTCCTAAGCTAGAATCCCTGCTTACTTCACACTTTCTCTCTGCAAGTAAAGCTAAGCCCACTGAAGAAGATAACTGCTTCAACTCAAGATCCAAAGGCCCATATCCAAGACTTGAAGAGCCAACTAGAAGATCAGAAGAATAGTATAAATAGGGAGAACTTTGAACTAGAAAAAGGAGCTTTTGGCATTATTAGAATTACTCTCTGTATTTTACTTTCTCTGCAACTTTTAGTTTAATTCTCAGAATGTACTCTTCATCTATGCTTTTCATTCCCAGAGCTATGAACAACTAAACCCCTTTCATTGGATTAGGGAGCTCTGTTGTAATTTGATGGATCAATAATAGTTTTCATTATCCTTCTTCTCTCTTTTCTCTTGATTTTACTAGAAAGCTTTCAATCTTCATCCAATTGAGTAGTTATCTTGGAAAAGAAGCTATTCATACTTGGATCTCTTCTGAACCTTGGAAGAGGAATGAAGAGATCATGCTAGAATTGCTTTCTCATGTTGGACCAAATTGGGGTTTGGATGGATATGGTGACATATAATCCCAATACTTTGATTTGGAAATACATGTGGTATAATCAGTGACCACACTTCATCTCTTCTCATGAGCAATTAGACCAAGGAATTGGCTATTGATCTGATTTGAGAGATTGAATTACCAAGGAATTGGAATTCAATCACTTAAGATTGCCAAGGAGATCAATGAATGAATTGATTGAGGAAGAGATGAAAATGAACTTGATCCGAAGAACGCAACATCTCCTAAGCCCAATGAACTCCCCATTTCTGGTCTTACCCATTCTCTTTACTTTCTGCTATTTACTTTCATGTTAAACTCCCCTTCCCCATTTAAGATTCTGCAATTTACCTTCCGTCATTTATTTTCTGCAATTTACTTTCCCGCCATTTAATTTCCTGCAATTCTCAACCCAATTTCTACTTAGCTCAACTAGAACATTCTTCCAATTAAAGTTGCTTGACCAATCAATCCCTGTGGGATTCGACCTCACTTTATTGTGAGTTTTTACTTGACGATAATTCGGTATACTTGCCGAGGGAGATTTGTTAAAGGACAAGTTTCCATGCATCGCTAAAACAACTAGACAAAGTAGTAATTATTGAAGAAGAAGAAGTGGTTGCAGACTTAGGAGATGCGAAACCTCCATGGCATTTCATGGTTGAACACTTTGAAGGGGTTGATCAAGAGATGGAGATTAAAGAAGAAGAAGCACAACCCCCCATGCCCTTGGTAAGCCATAAAGAAGAGTTTAATTTGGAAAAAAGCTACCAAGAGGAAGAGGTTGGAATTGAAGAAGCTTGCAAAAAGGTGGAAGTTATCAAGGAAGAGCACAAGGGAATGGAGCTTGAAATCACCTTGCCAAAGATGTTGGAGACCTCTCCCCTAAAGCCATTACCATCCAATACAACATTCAAGTGGGTAAAATACTTATCCTTAACCTTTACCTTCCCGCTTGAATATGGGTTACTTGAGACAGATGGTCAGCTTAGAGCTCTTTGTGGCTTTAAGAGTAAGAGGGAGATGGTTAGTGGTTGGCAACACAATCCTAGGCTCATTGTGGTTGGGAGCTCAAAATCTAAATACAAGGGTTAGTGTAGGGCTCGAATGAATAGGTCTAGGAAGCTGTTTGGATACCTTAGTGAGAATTCAGATTGCTTACCACCCGGAGGGAATCATGATGATCAACTTGAAGACGGGTGTAGAATCAAGATTTGGGATCCAGGAATATATGAGGATCAATTTTGGGAGCTCAAAGCTTGCGAAGAACTCCATCAAAACTTGAGAAATTTACCTGGTATTGATAGAGCCTATTGGAAGTCCAAGCATTGGTGAAAGTTTCAGGATGAGTTTAAGCATAAGCCTCCATGACAAGGAGCTCACCAAATATCCAACTTAAGGACTTTAACTAAAAATGCTAGGTGGGAGACAACCTACCATGGTATAGTCTTACCTTTTTGTTCTTAGTTTTATTTTATTTTATTTTTATTCGTGTTCATTCATAATTTCTGCATAGTCATCTGCATTCTGCATTTTGCATTAAAAAAAAGAGGGGGATCAAGCGCAAGCGTCTATGACGCGCACGTGTCGTTCGTGTATGCGCACCTGGGCAGAGAGTTGCACGAGAGATGCGCAGGAGGGGTGCGTGAAGCACAAGCCACCCCACGCGTATGCGTCCCCTGAAGAAAATTCAACGCACGCGTAAGCGTTAGTGACGCATACACATGGGCATGAAAATTGGCATAAAAGCGTGTTGAACAGAGAGTTGTGGTGGTCTGGGGCTAGCACTATGCTAGAGGCACAACATCACCCACGCGTACGCGTCCCTGACACGTGTGCGTCCTTTCGCTTTCAGACCACCCACGCGTATGCGTAGGCGACGCGTACGTGTCACATGGTTAATACAGATTCACGCGCACGCATGCCCTGCGCGCGCGTCGCGTCCTGTTTTTAATTTCCTTCTCCTTTCTCTCTTTTCTCTTTCTTTCTTCCTCCTTTCTTACATTCTTCTTCTTCCTTTCTTTAACTTCTCATCCTTATTTTCTTTCATTCTCTTTTACTTCATTCACATTTTCATTCATTGCATTTTAACATTGTTCATGATTTTATTTTCTTTTTCTTAGTCTATTATTTTTCCATTGGTGTTATATGTTCTTATTCAACTGTTGCCTCTTTTCTTGCATTATTTTGGCGCTTAGTGACTTCTTTTATATTACTGGGTATTATTATTCATAAGTCAATGCTAATCTTTTATGATACTTGTATTTTATTTGCATTGCTATGCACTTACACTATCTTTTATTACCCACACTCTCTCCCCCATTGTTGTAATTTTTGCAATATTGATATGCCATTTGCTTCTACTGTTTTCTCACTTGCATGTTGTAGCTACCATGTAATTGAGACTTTCATTATTTGGCACTAACCCAACCATATTTTATTTATTTCTTATCTTTATTTCTGGGTTACTTTTCTAGTTTTATCCTCTTCTTTCAGGATGGCCACCAAGAAAGGAAAAGAGAAGCTTCTCAATAGGGCAACAGACAAGTCCATCTGCACAATCTTTGAAGAAAAGCGTCAGTTGGAGTAACCCGTCCACTTGCGCATCTCAGCATACACCGAGGACGGTGCAATCTTTAAGTGTGGGGAGGTTAATACCGACTTCCGTGGGTTAGTTACTTCCTTTTTAAAACACCAATGTTAATTTGTTAGTTCATTATTACATTTGCATGTTTGATTTCATGTTTGTTTGATTTTTTGCATATTTTACCACTACTTGATTAAAGTAATGAATTTCTTTTTCAAGACCCTTTTTACAATGTTTTACTAATTTAAATTGAAAAATTTGTGTTAAACTTATTTGAAGACTATAAATTGGAACATGAATTGTAGCTAAGAACACACAACCTGTGAGATTTGAGCCTAATTACATGGTTACATTATTTAACCATAAAATTTTATTCTTGTGTGTTTTCTTCTCTGTGATTGTAATCTATATTTTGTTCCACTTTATATGTCCATTGTTTAGTGTATTTACATACTTGCATATGATTGAGGCCATTATTTGTCAATAGTCTACTTATCCCAAATAGCCTATCCTTTCAATCACCTTTGTTTGCCACTTTGAGCCTTTAATCCCCTTCTGTTCTACATTTTACCATATCACTAGCCTTAAGCGAAAAAAAAATTTATTATCCCAAATGAATCTTTGGTTAGCTTAAGTTAGAGATTGTGTGTCAATTAAGTGTGGGGAACCGTGGGAACTTGGGTTGATAAGGAAGTGTTGAATTTTATTGACAAAATATTGGGAATTTGGGTACCTACTCATGTTAGACTAGAAAAATTAAAAACTCATGTACATTGATATGTTATGTTTGCTTTTATGATTCAAAAAAAAATTAAAAAAATAATAATAAAAAAATAAATAAAAAATATATATTATTACAATATAAATAAATAAATAAATAAATAAATAAGGGAAAAAAATTATTCCGATGTCAAGTTTAATAAAAGATCAATGCATATGGGGTGAAATTAAGGAAAATTTGGTATATGAGTATGTGATACAAAAGTGGGAATTATGGGTAGCTAGGCATGATCTTAGAGTTACATAGAGTGTGTGTGTGTTAGGTAAGAGCTTAGGTTAGTCAAAGATTCATATTATAGCTCACTTGCCCATACATATATCCTCACCCTTACCTTACCCCCATTACAACCTTGAAAAGACCTCATGATGTTTGCATTGGTATACTAAATATTTGTTGATTGGTTAGATGAAGAACAAAGTTTAGAAAATATGACTAGAGAAGAGTAGAGTGAATTAACCTTAGACACTTGAGCGATTTGGGTGCATATACACTACCATGAGGGTTCAATGCTTGATTCTATGTTCCCTACTTTCATGAGCTATCTTCTTACAAGTTTACTTATCTCTTATTGTGTGATTTGAATTAGTGGAATCTGATTTATATTTATCTTGGAGAATTTGTTTACTTTTAACCAAGTAGGTAGAAGTATTTTTGCATGAAGTTGCATTCATATAGATAGGTTGCATTTCATAAGTTGTACCATTCCTCTTCACTCCTTTAGTTCTCTTGAGCTTAGCATGAGGACATGCTAATGTTTAAGTGTAAGGAGATTGATAAACCACTATTTTATGGTTTATCTTGTGCTCATTTGAGTGGTTTTTATCAATTCTTTGCTCACTTATTCATATAATTTGCATGATTTTACAATCCCTTCCTTATTTTGTGATATAATTAAAAACAAGTTTTCTAGGCCTTTAAACTGTTAATTTTAATTATCCTCTATTACTATCCGATGCCGTGATTTGTGTGTTAAGTATTTTCAGGCTTTATAGGGCAGAAATGGCTTAGAGGATGGAAAGGAAACATGCAAAAGTGGAAGGAACGCAAAAAATGGAGTTTTGAAGAGCTGGCAGCGACGCGCACGCATGGACGACGCGCATGCGTGCCTAGCGCAGAAGACGAGCAACGCGTATGCGTGACTGACGCGTACGCGTGAAAAGGAATTTCGCCAAATGACGTGCACGCGTGACCTACGTGTACGCGTGACATGCGCCACGTGCAGAAATTTGCAGAAAGCGCTGGGGTGATTTCTGGGCTCTTTTTTGGCCCAATTCTAAGCCCGAGAACACAGAATAGAGGCTGCAGAATGGGAGAATCATATACAACTTCTCATAATTCACAAATTTAGGTTTTAGATGTAGTTTCTAGAGAGAGAGGCTCTCTCCTCTCCCTAGGTTTTAGGATTTAGGATTTCTCTTAGGTTAGGTTTACTTCTTCTCCATTCCAGGTTCAATATTCCTTTAATTTAGTTTCTCTTCTACTTTTATTTATTCTATTACTTTAGTTTGTTTATTTTCCCAATTTGGTTTATGAACTCCATGTTAGATTTGATTTCTTTATTTAATACAATTTGAGGTATTTCAGATTTATGGTTGCTTTCTTCAATTTATGTGATTAATGCTTTCAATATTTAGATTTCTCTCCTTTTGGCTTTGGTTGAGTAATTGGTGACACTTGAGTTATCAAACTCCCTTGTTGATTGATCATTGGAATTTGCTGGTTGATTTGGATCCCTCTAAAGCTAGTCTTTCCTGAGGAGTTGACTAGGACTTGAGGTATCAAAGTGATTAGTCCACTTGACTTTCCTTTATTTAGTAAGGGTTAACTAAGTGGGAGTAATGAACAATTCTCATCACAATTGATAAGGATGACTAGGATAGGATTTCCAGTTCTCATACCTTGCTAAGAGCTTTATTAGTTATTACTTTAATTCTTGCAATTTACTTTTCCTGTTCATTATTCAAAAATCCCAAAAAGATAATCTTCCATAACCAATAATAAATACACCTCCCTGCAATTCCTTGAGAGATGACCCGAGGTTTAAATACTTCGGTTTATTTTTATTAGGTTTGCTTTAGTGACAACCAAAGTTTTTGTACGAAAGGATTATTGTTAGTTTAGAAACTATACTTACAACAAGATTACTTTTGTGAATTCTTTACTAGTAGAAGTCCGTTCGTCAGCGACACAGTGTAACTTAGAGACTTTGTGGTTGACAACTCTCTGATCACTGCATTCGTGGAGCAGGGGCTTCTGGAGAACCACACTTTTCACTTACCATGGGGGGTGTGTGCACGATCACCCTGTAGGATATTGCGTTCCACCTTGGATTACGCACAGACGGAGAGCCGGTGGGTGGGTGCCTGGATGACTTTCAGACTTCGCACCAGTGACTGAGATGGGTGTATGTGGAGGAACTCCTAGGTGCCAGACCGCCTTTTCCATCACAACAGGGTGTGCAGAGGAAGGAGTTGTTTAGCATCAAGATGACCTGGTTCCGGGACCAAGTCCGGCACATGCCAGCTACCACTGATCCAACCACACTGTGACAATACACCAGGTGTTACATCATGCTGCTGATTGGTGGTTACCTGATGACCGATAAGTCCAACAATCAGGTGCACATCAGATTGTTGCCATTGTTAGCGGACTTTGGGATGTGTAGCGGTCTTTTGTGGGGGTCTGCTGTGCTTGCATGGATGTACCATTCCTTGTGCCATGTAGCACATCGTGATACAACGGACATAGCCAGATGCACACCATTGCTTATGTCGTGGATATACCACATGTTTCCACAGTGGTGTCTTGAGGAAAGGCAGATTTTGACCTTTCCACTAGTAGTGAGGTAATTGTTTTCGTTATGAGATTTTATCGACTTATATTTATTCAATTCAAGTTTTACCTACATGGATTGACACAATTCCATTTCTTCGTCTGTTAACAAGTTGATAGGGATGTCCCAGCAAACAAGGGACCACCATGCACAGAGCGTCCTCTGATGTCATACGTCATTAGATCAACTCGTTTTGGATGAGGTATAACGTTATGCTTTACTTTGTTTAATGTAACACGTTTCCATAAGTATGTAGTGAATTGCTTCTGAAGCACCTATAACACTGTGTATTTTAGCTTTGTTGAAAGCCATACGCTGACCTCCGGCTGCAGGATATTACTCCGAATTGGATGAGGTCAGCTGACAAGTGGGGGATTTGGTTGTCTGTCGTCCCACTTGTGTGCTTCAACATTGTGGAGTTTCACTAGCTCGATCGGGTGAAGCACCAGTTCGGAGGTGAGCAGACGGTGCCGGTCGACCTGGTTAACGTTGACAGGTTTCTCACTACTACTGGACAAGGAGAGGATGTATGGTGGTGAGAAAATAGGGTCCTGTGTATGAACACAGGGCCATGCGTACGCACAAAGGTGTGCGAGGGCTCTGGGAAGAATATGAAAATTGGTGTGTGCATGCGCATACATGTGTGCGTACGCACACGAAGCTATTTTTTTCGGAAAATAAAACGTCAAAATTGACAGCTATCTCGACGTGTTTGCGTACACACACAGGTCCATACGTACGCACAAGAGGTGAAAAGAAGGGGAATGCGGATGCACAAGGCATGCGAACACTCCCAGCAGAAGGGGTATAAGGTGTTGTGGTCATGCACAAGGTGGTGCGCTCGCACAGGGTGCGCAAAAAGAGGATTGTGTGCGTACGCACAGGAAGGTGCATACGCACAGATTGCTAAAAACAGGGGAACGCCTACACACAAGGCGTGCGAGCGCTCTGAACAGGGGCTGTGCAAAGGTGTGTGCGTACGCACAACTGGGTGCATGCGCACAGGTGCAGAAATTTGGGTAGGTGTGCGTACACACAAGGCCTGTGCGCACGCACATGCTCTATTTTTTTCAAAGTTTTTTAGAGCTCTAAGGTACCAAACTTGAGCTCAACAAAAGGGTTTCAACCCTAAAATATCCAATATTGCACAACTACATTTTCTAAACTAAAATTTAACTTAACTAAGCTTGAAATTAAACTAAACATAAGCTGTCTACCAGAAACAAAATGCAATAAATTAAAACTATATACAAAGAGAGGTTAGAAAGGTGTTACTATCGTGGGGTGTCGCCCACCTAGCACTTTTATTTATTGTCCTTAAGTTGGACAATTGGGAGAGCCTTGGCTATGGTGGCTTGTGCTTGAATTGTTCTTTGAATCCCCACCAATGTTTGCATCTCCAATTGCCTCCAGGATCCCAAATCTTGCACACCCGATCTTCTTGTTGACTCATATGATTCCATCTGGGTGGCAAGCATCTAGAACTCTCACTCAAGCATTCAAACATCCTCCAAGATCTACTTACTTGAGAATTACACGAACCATTAAAGCAAAATTTCAAAGATTCAACTTCTATGAGCCTAGGATCATGTTTCCAACCACTACCTAATTTTCCTTTATTGTCCAATCCACAAATATTCCTAAGTTGACTATCATTTTTAATCAAACCATATTCAAGTGGAATAATGAAGCTCATGGTTAAGGATGTTACCCACTTAAATGAAGGAGGTGATAGTGCTTTTTGTATGATCTCCACCTCTTCAAGTCTTTCAATAACTTCTTCTAGTTCCTTGAATTCAACCTTCTCCACTTGCAATTCATGCTTCAATTCTTCTTTTTTCCCTGTAGTTCCAAGCTCTTTTCCACTCCACAAGCTTCAATTGAAGTTGATTCTTCACTTTCATCCATGGAAGTACTTGAATTGTTGGAAGAGTGTAGTGAGGCTAAGTGGGATAAGGCTCCAGCTAAGGTAGCCATGATGTTGTCTTGCCTCTTTTGGTACTCTTCTTGCTTTTGAAGGAGGAATTGGAATGCTTCCTCCATTGAAGGTTGTGGGGAAAAAGAAGGTTCATCATGTGGGAGAAGGTCCTCATATGTTGAAGGTAGTTGGTATTGATGAGAGTATTGAGGTGGTATGGGGTATTGGTGTTGGAATTGTGGTGGTTCTAAGTGTGGTTCATAAAGTTATTCATGAGGCACATAAGGTTGATGGTATGGTGAATATAGGTTAAACTCATGTGGAGGTGTTTGGTAATAGTGTGGTATGGCTTGTAAGTAGAGTTGGTCACAATATTGAAGGTTTGATTGGTATTAGTGTGCATCAAGAGGTGGATAGTAGCTATAAGAGTATGGAGGAGGTTCTTGCCAAGAGGGTTGCCTAGAGGTATATAGCTCCTCACTCAATTGATCCAATAATTCATGATGCATTCCATCATTGAGGTTCTCATTTCCTACAATACCATAACAACCAAACTCCAAGCCAAAGGGTGAGAATTCATACAAAAGAGGGAAAAAGCAATTCAAACAAACTTCTAACAACTAACAAAATCAAGCAAACAACAAAAAAAAAGCAAGATATTTACATATTAACATATTTACAATAGCCAATAAATAGCACACATTGCAATTCCCCGGCAACGGTGCCAAAAACTTGATGGTGAGAATTTAGTGTTGATCTAGAATTTCTTAATAGAATTCTTTCATTGCAAGTATAGTCCAAACCAACAATGAACTCTCACAATCAAAGTTTAATTCAAAAGATTGTCACAATTTAACACAAAATAATCGGGAGTTTTAAATCCCGGGTCGTCTTCCCTAGGAGTTGTAATTAGGGTGCTCTATTATTGGCTATGGGAAAATGGGGGTTGATAGCAAGGGGCAAGAAATGTAAATAGCAAGTAAGTAAATGAGCATGTAATAACTAAATATCAAAGGCAATTAAACTCAAGACAATTAATCAATAGAAAGGAAAATTCAAATACTAAGAAACCTCTTGGCATGGATTGAGAGCTAAGGTTACCTGTCCTAGCCATTGACCACAAACATATGATGATTATGAAGAGTTAATCTTACTTAGTCAATCCTAACATCGAGGATAAGTCAAATAGGCATAATTGATTTCAATCCATAAGTCCTAGTCAACTCTATTAATGGAAGACTTAGAGTTAGTGGAAACCAAATCAACTAACTACTCTAATATATCAATCTAGAATGGACATCAATGACTCAAGGGTCACCAAAGTCCTCAATTCCAAACCAAGAGTGAAGAAAAACTAAGTAAAAACTAAGCCAAGTATTTTTATCAAACACTTGGTGTACATGAAAATAAAAGTATATTAAATTACAATAATAATAAAATCTAAAACTACCAAATGCAAGAAATTAATTATAACAACTAAAGAAAGCAATAATAACATGGAAACATAAATTTGCATTAAATGAAATTAAAGTCAACAAAAGTGTTCATAATATAAAAGTGACAAAATAAAGGAAATAACAAGAAAAATAAAGAAGATCAAGACAAAAGAGCATGAAAACATAAAGTAAACTACATTAAAACAAGAATTAAAGACTGAAATTAAAGAGAAATTAACTAAGAAAACCTAAATTCTAGAGAGAATGGGGAGCTTCTCTCTCTAGAAAACTACCTACAATATAACAAAACCTAAAACTAATTGCTCCCCCTTGCCTCCACTTGAATTAGTGTTGAAATAGCTTTAGAAATGAGTTGAATTGGGTTTTGAGGGCCCAAAATTCGCAGCCAGCAAATTGCATTAATGAGGTCCCTGTACGTATGCACACTTGCTATTTTTCCACTTGCGCGTACGCACATAAGGTTGTGCGCACGTACACTTGATGACTCTCACTTGTGCGTACGCACGCATACTTGTGCGTGCGCACACTTGCTGATTTGCTCCAAACTCCATTTCTTCATGGATTCTCCACTTTTGCATACTTTCTCTTCATTCCTTCAATCTAATCTTTGCCTTACAAACCTGAAATCACTCAGCAAACACATCAAGGCATCAAATGGAATTAAAGTAAATAAAATTTAGCAATTAAGGGCCTAAAAAGTATGTTTTTACTTTTAAGCACAATTTAGGGAGAATTTACAAAATCAAGCTATTTCATTTAATAAGTGTAGGAAAAGTTGATAAAATCCACCCAATAAATACCATGAAATATGGATTTATCAGTAGCCTACGAGGCTTCGGTAGTGGTACGACACATTCAGGGCTCAGTTTGATGTGGGCCACATGATCACCATTCAACCTACTTCCAATGACAGGTTGACATTGGAGTACTGGGACTGGTATTAGCGGGCTTGCAGGTTCAGACATCTGTCCGGGGAGGATGTGCTTGATGATCCTAGACTTTTGTCCCTCCCTGACAACGTCCAGAATGCACCTAATATGCCCAAGGAGGTCCTGTAGCTTCCACCAGATATCCATAATCGTTGTAGGCATGCCAGGGAGGTTCGTCTAGACACCCGGAGGCCTGTCCGAATAGAGATGGGTGCAGGGATCTCGGAAGAGGAGGTGGAGGGCCTCGACAGGAGCAAGCAAGACTCCATAGGTAGAGGCTGGACGTTGAGTTTGAGGAGGAGGCGGAGAATGTTCTGTAGGAGGATTATGGCAACATACCCCATGATGCCGATGATTCACCACCACCACCACCACCACCACTACCTCCACCAGCACCATCAGTCAGCCATTTCGACCATGATGACCAGTTCACAGCTTTACCAGGCTAGGTCGACCTCGGTGCGTCGTCCAGCCAACAGGAGAGATTGATGGTGGGTGAGATCCAATTTTCTACCCCACCTGCGACGAACTCGGTCTGGGTGCCTCAGATGTCTCTTGGTGTCAGCTCCTTCCACGGCCCAGGCTACAAGCCCGAGGTTCAGTATGACACACCACCTTCTATTAACTTCGGCTGATTGATGACGACTTTACAGTGGGTACCTCCTGCACCTCAGTATCCACCACCTTCACCACACTTTCAGGCATAACTCTCTGACCAGCCATACCTGTACCATCCCCAGCTTCCCCCGCACCCGTCACATACAGTGGCCATTCCTATACCACCAACTCCACAAGACTCACGTGCCCGCAGACCTACTTGTCAGACACGGCCTCCACCTTGTGGCACTGGGGAGCATCTTCATTACCATGGGGACCAGCATCCTTGACAGTGTCTATGTTGTTATATTAGTTTAGTAGTTTATGCTGTATGTTTGCTATTTTGTTGTGCACAACTTCGTGATACTATAGTGATGTTGTAATCCTTTTATCCTTGTTTTATTTATGTATATTATTTAACGAATTTATTTACTTATTGTCTTTTATGTGGCTGTTGTGTATGCAAATTATCGTTATAAGGTAGAAAACATTGTCATTTCGATTGCTAAATATAACAACACAAATTCAAAACATAATGAATCCACTACTGAATAAGACGCTTTCTACTGTTACTGAAAACAATAACAAATTTAACAACTGCTAAATATCATCTGTGGGTTGATTCGAACAACCCCTACATGTATGGCCGATTTGCCGGTATAACCCGCACCATTTCTCTTGATGCTCCACCTCGTCCATATCGCTGTGAAACCTGGTAAAACTGGTCTATCAGTTGCCTTTCTACACATGACTGGATTAGGGCGCAAACATGTCCCGTGCCAGTCTGGCCAAAGCTTTTCGTCAGGGATAGACGGAAACTCCAACTCGTAAACCTTGAATATAGACTCCTTCAGGTAGACTGGATGAACATATGGACCCTACTCGACGCTGGCAACTGCACAAGATGCAAGTGCATGACGACAGGGGAAATAAAGTGATTGAAAAAGCCTACAGTCGCATGTCCCCTCCCTCAACCGGACCCAGAATGAACCCTAACTCCACCCCTTAGACAACTCTAATTCCTCAACCACAAAGATCGAAGCCCTCTTGTCGTGATGTGTAACCCGCATCTTTTAGATGCCTTCTCTATTCTTTTCAACCACAGCCTACAACCACTGTGAAAACTGGTTACTCGTAGCCATTTGAGCTTGCTCTTCTCTACCCTTACGGATGAACTTTGCTGCAACCTCTTCTAGGTGCATCTAACTATAGCTGAAATGGGTAGATATCTTGTACCTTTCAGAACTACGTTGATGCACTCAGATAGGTTAGTTGTCATGAGATCAAACCGACGTCCACCATCACAATTTTGCAACCATATCTCCTTATTAAATATCTCGACCCAATTAGCCATCTCACATGATAACGTCCTCAGAGCATCCATGTACCACTTGTAGCCAGTACTTGTAACATTAATGAGATATCGCTTGCCCTCAACTGACTTAAACCGAGACATGAAGTTCGCAGCCATGTGCTTGACACAATATGGATGAAATGCCCTAGGAGGCTTCCATAGGCTATCATTAGATCTAAGTGCAGCTTTGATTGCTTGGGATCAATCAGATATAATTAGAAGCCATTCCTACAGTGTGACATGGCGGCTCAGATTGGATAGAAAGGAAGGCCATAACTCTGTACTCTCAGACTCAACAATGGCGAAAGTGACAGGGAGAATGTTACTGTTACCGTCTTGGACAACTGCAATTAGCAACACCTCACCATATTTTCCGTACAAGTGCATGTCGTCTACCGAGATGAACGGCTTACAATGCTTGAAAGCTTCAATGCATGGAGGATACAACCAGAAAACCTTGTCGAACTAACTACAGTCCGGAACCATCAAGTGTCCATTATAGTACGGCATTGCACTAACGTCACATACCGTGCCAGGACAACAACTCTGCAATGCATGGAGTAACCGCAACACCCTATTGTATGACTCTTTCCAATCACCATATATCTGCGTAATTACCTTTTATTTTGCCATCCAAACCTTTTTATATGACGGCTTGAAGTGATAGCTTTGTCTCACTGTACTTTGTAGAACAGGGATAGAAATTGATGGATTAAACTGTATCAGGGGCAAGATGAATCTACACATGAAGTTACTGTCCAACTGTCGATGATCCTGCGACATGGTGGGGGCTAGACACGTGTGTGGTCCGCTAAATTTGTGCACCTTCCTAACGATTTCAAGTATAATCGAATTAAAATCTAACCAAAATAACAACAATGATTTTAACCACTAAGTAAAATTCTATAAGACTCACCAATATCTAAAATTCTGTCGGAGGGAGACACGGAAAGTCCAAAGACAACCAGCAGGGAATTTTCGGCATCGTATGTGGTACTTTAGCCTGTCCGACTCAACTACGTGATACTCGGCACTTTGCTGAATGCTATAGTTCTTCATGCCTTGTAGCACTGCCTCTCTGCTCTTGAATTTGTGACCAACCCTAAACTTGACGCCACCATCTGTGTTGTAATCGTCGGGCCCCGTATTCGAGTATGGAGTTTCCTCATGTATCACATCCAAATCCAATGTGTGGTAGTGGCTGGGCACAGATGATAACTCTAGAATCAGAAGCGGAGCAGACAAAAGGTATCGAACTGATCCACCAACAGGAGTCTTTAGTATGAACCACTTTCGTGACTATCAGCAATGTACTCTACGTCAGATTCCTCATCCTTAACATCCATGTCCTGCACTGGACTAGCACAGTGCAACGGACGTGGTGTGAGAGGAGGGTCATCCGATACAAAGTTCGAGGAACCACTACCACTGCCACTAACGCCACAAACCTCTACTAAAAGCTCCATCACTTGTTCAACCATAATTCTCCCGTGCAAATGAAACATAAGGCGCACATGCTCATCGCCATCGAGTCAAAATAGATGAAACTGAAACACCCTATTCCTCATCAGTGCTAGTATCCTATACCCAACTAGACCAACCTCTTTTCTCTCTGCACCACTAACGTGCATTAATATCATACTCTTTAGCTCAAACAATGAATTGGCTCTTCGACTTCGGAACAGCGCTAGACTCTCACACTCAAATACAACCCCACTATCACTGTTTCTCATTTGATAATTGGGACACACTATCACAACAAAAAAAAAATCACTGCCACGGGACATTTTTTCTAAGTTTTAGGAAGAAAAATGGAAGAGAATGAAGAATTGATAGTTTTGTAAAGAATACCAATAATTTGCTTATTCTTTTGTAGATGTTTGATTTTTGTCCTATTATATTTCGTTTACTGCGTAAACGATATAGTCATATCTCGTTTATAGTGTAAACGAGATATGCATAATCCGTCATTTCGAACGTATCATGTTTATAAACGTGATACATTGAGGCATGTGCTTGCCTTATCTTGTTTACAGTGTGTTTTACTCAAATTTTGTTAATGTTTAAAAGAAAAATGTGGGTATCTCAATGTCGTAATTGTATTGTCAATAAAAATTAAAAGGAAAGAAATTAGTAGATAAATAAATAAATACAAGGTGTCGGAGGCAAAGTAAATTGCAGAAATTAAAACAAACAAGAAATTAAAGAAAGGATGAAGAAGAAAAGATAAACATAAAAGAGAGAAGCACGTAAAAGTAGAGAAATTTTATAATGAAAACTGGAAAAAAACAAAGTACAAGTGTTTGAGTTCAGAGAAATTACTTACGATTTCCAATTTTACTCTTTGATGCCAAGAGGGTTGAGAGTATTTTGGATTTCTAAGTGTTTTTCAAAAGAACTGAACTCCCTACAAAGTGTGCCTAAAGCTCTATTTATAAACTAACCTAATATCAACTGACAGTTACCTTTTGTACATCACTTTCGGAAATTTTGAATTGCATCCGTAACTGTTCTCGCACTCCAAACTTAATGTGAATTCAAAAAATCAAAATTAATAACTAAACTGTCAAATGACCGAATTTAATTAAAATAAGTATAAATATTATATATGAAAACATTACCCATATAACTAATTATTTCTTTTCATAATTTTCTTATAAAAATAATATTTTTTTGTCTAACATAATGCTCTCAAGATTTTTTACTTGAAGTCATACAGTGATTGAAAGTGAGAAAAAACTTTGTTGTTTATAATAATAAAAAATATATACAAACATATATTTATTTGTTTTTTTAATTTATTATTATTATTGTTGTACATATTGTTTATACAAACATATTATTATTATTATACAAACATATCTAAAAATTTTGTTTATAATAATTATTATTATTATTATTTTGAAGTCATACAGTGTTTATACGGTGTTTTTTTAATTTATTTTAGTCAAGATTTTTATATATTTTTTTCTTTTTAAATACATATATAAATAATAAAAACACATATTGACAAGTATATTATTTTAAAATGTCAACTTAGAATGTGAATAGGAGTACTCGACTACTCGTACTCTCCCTTTTTTGGTTATATTTATTTATTTATTTATTTATCCATTTATTTATTTATTTTTATTTTGACTAAACAAAAAAAAACAGTCCACTACCCTATCATATAATAATACTTGTGAAAAAGAGAAAGAGTACGTTAGTATTTGCAATACCCAGCAACTTCTTCTTTCACCTGTGTGTCTCCTTTTTTCCTATTTTGTCTATAATGATGGGCTTTTTTTACTCACAAAGGTTCAATTACACCAAGCTTTTCTGATATTTCAGGTAAGATTTAATTGCTAGTTTCATTTTTATCTTTTTCTTTCTCATCGTTGATTTAGAGGAACCACAACCCCAAAAATAATGTGAACAATACCTCTTGTGTCATCTGAGTACCAAAATCTTACTCTGAAAAGCGTTTTTCCTTTTTTTTTTTTACATTCCTTGCCCAAATTAAGATTTGATATCTTAACTCTTATCCTTTAATTCTATTATGTTGCTGTCTTTTTCTTTTTCTCATTTTTCTTTTGTGTTCATTCTCTTAATTTTACTAATATGACCTTATGAGCCAATTTTGTTATTTGGTAAATTACTTAAATTGCTGATATTTATAACCACAGATTTATAAAAAATTTTTTATACTATGATCTTGTTCAATATGTTCTCTGTTCTTCAAATTACATGCAAGCTCCACTGTATTGAATTTTTTTTATATTTCTATGAACCAAAAATTAAAGATTACTTTCTTGGGCATGTTCATGTGTGCTAGAATTCAAATACTCTTTAGCTTAGTGTTTTTGAATTGGAAAAATAGTAGAATGTTCTAATTTCTAAAGAGGCATCTCTTCTTTTTTATCATATTGTAAATTTGTGATAAAATTCCAAAAAAATAGGCTGCTATATATATATATATATATATATTCATGAATATTAGCAAGCAGTATTAAGTCTTGATCTATGTTAAATTAGTATTTTACTGCTTAAATAAAATTAAACCCACATAAGCTCAATTTTTATTCATTTCTTATGCACTACTTTTTCTCATTACAGCTTGTTTGTTCGTTATTGACAACTCCCAGGACCCAATACTTGGATTCTTCAATCTGTGCTCTTATGACAGCCTCAATTCACAACATGTCAACAAGTCTTCTTTCTTCATCTAAAGTGGCCATTTGTGATAAGCTTGTTGTCAAAAATGACAAAGATTTTGCTCCTGAACAAAAGGTTTCAAAATAAAAAATAGGAGAATCTCAGGTGCTACTCCCTTTTACCATTAACGGTGTATACTCAACTTTTATCGGGCCTATCTTCTCTCCCAAAGTTGCAAACAAGATAAAAAAATTCTTTTCCTGGTCACTCAGCTCTCAAAGAAAATCCGTTGCTTTCCAAGACTCTATTCCCATTGGATACTTTGATTCCAACAACAGGCTATTTAAAAATCCCCAAAGACCAACATTGAAGGTTACTGTACTTGGTTAGAAAGGGTTAAAATTGAGAAGATAACCATGTGGAAAGAAATTGGAATATAGATCTAATTCAGCTTAGTAAAAACTCTTACACTGTTAATTCAGGATTAATGGGAGGTGCATTATATTTTTTGGATGAGACTTCTCATATTTTTCACACCCCATACAGTATGATTACTCCTACTCTTTTGGATGTAGCTATTATAACTGGCCTACCTCCATTGGGAGAAGAAATTTTAACTAATACCAAGTCGACCACAGGAGTTGAGTATACCATTGACCTCTCTTCCACCACATACTAGAGCTTCATTCTCAACAACAGAGGTCAAAATGAAGAACATGTTTCTAATAATGAGCATATAGCTGATGCGGGGAAAATTTGTCTCTCAACAAATCTCCCTTCGGCAAGTGTACCGAATTGTCGTCAAGTAAAACTCACAATAGAGTGAGGTCGAATCCCACAGAGATTAACGGATTAAGCAATCAATGGTTAATTGATTATCCTAGTTAGACGAATCATAATGGTGTGATAAGTAACAAGGAAATGTAAATTGACAGAAAAGTAAAGAAAGCAATAAAGTGCAGAAAAGTAAAATGACAAGAAAAGTAAATGTAAGAACTAAAAATAAAATGAACATTGGGATCAAGAGATATTTCAATTCTCCAGATCAAGTTCATTCTCATCTCTTCCTCAATCAATGCATTCATTGATCTCCTTGACAATCTTAAGTGATCGAATTACAATTTCTTGTAATTCAATCTCTCAAATCTTGATCAATAGCTAATTCCTTGGTCAATTGCTCATGAGAAGAGATGAAGTATGGTCACTGATTATACCACATGCATTTCCCAAATCAAGTGTTGGAAGGATTATAGTCACATATCCATCCACACCCAATTTGGTCCAGCATGAGAAAGCATTTCTAGCTTGATCTCTTCATTCCTCTTTCAAGGTTCAGAAGAGATCCAAGTATGAATAGTTTCTTTTCCAAGATAACTACCCAATTGGATGAAGATCGAAATCTCTCTAGTAAAATCAAGAGGAAAGAAAGAAGAAGAATAATAAGAACTACACTTAATCCATTGAATCACAATAGAGCTCTATAACCCAGTGAAAAGAGTTAGTTGATCATTGCTCTACCAAAATAGAAAAGAAAGAAAGTGCAGAAGAGTAAAGATGAAGATAAAAACTGATTGAAAATTTAACATACATAAATGAAAATTACAACTAAAAGAAAAATTACTACTAAGAAAAGAAAATAAGAGAAAAGGAAGAAGAGTAGTTGAGGGGAGGGGTCCGAAGACCCACTCCCCTTGGAGTGTGCCAATTCACAGAAGTTCGAATTGGTCTTCACTCTCTCCCCCTTCCTTCAATTTCCATAATTCCGTAATGCTTTGAATGTAAAAACTAAGGCCTTTATATAGGCTTTCCTAAATTACAAAATGAAAATAAAAGCAAATTACAATAAAATGAAAATTCCTATTCTAGATGCTTCTTGTGGTCTTGATTGGTTGACAATTGTGGGATTGCTTGCTTGAGCTTTGAAGTGGACTTGAGAGAGAAGTGAGTTAAGTTGAGGCCCAGGTGCTAAAGTTAGTGCCAAAGTTAGCCACACTAACGCTACAAGTGTGGCGTTAGTGATAAAGTTATTGTGGCTAACGTTGCACTTGCTGCCCAGTTGGTGTTTTTGGGGCTTAAAAGATGCCTCTTGTTTGTGCTCAAATTTCATGCTTACTATAAACTATTATATATCGTTGGAAAGCTCTAAATGTCAGCTTTCTAATGCAACTAGAATCACCTCAATTGGATTTTTGTAGCTCAAGTTATCCTCCTTTGAAGTGGACATGCTCGCTGGCATATATGCCAACGTTACTGGAAATGTTGATTGCCAATAACGCTAGCGATTTCCCATTTCTGAAGCTCAAACTTAGTGTCCACCCCATACTATTATATATCGTTGGAAAGCCCTAGAAGTCTACTTTCCAATGCCTTTGAAAGCGCATCATTCGGAGCACTACAACTCGAGTTATACTTCTTGGAAAGTGAAGAGGTCAGTTGGCCTAAATACCGGCTGATACCATGTTCATCATTGCACTTTCGGGGCAGGTTTTCTCCCTCAAATTTAGTGTCAACCGTGTAGTGCCATATATGCTTGGAAAGATCTGGGATCCTACTTTCTAATGCCACTGGAATCACCTCATTTGGAGCTTTGTGGCTCAAGTTATGCGTGTTTGAAGAAGGCATGGTCAGGCTGCCAGGTGGGACTTTTGCCCATGTTAACTACCACGTTAACTAAGTTAACGTGGGAGTTAACGTGGCTTATTGGGAGCTTGTGAGTTTACTCCAACGTTAGTGAGAATGTTTGGTGTCACTAACGTTGTCGATCACCACCTTTCTCCACGTTAGCTTCCACGTTAACTAAGTTAACGTGGGAGTTAACGTGGCTTTGTTGTAACTTGGGCCAACGTTAGTGACAATGTTGAATGTCACTAACGTTGGCTTTTCCCCTTTCTTCTTAACGTTAGAGGCCACGTTAACTAAGTTAACGTGACAACTAACGTGCCCACTTATGAGCTTGGTCCAACGTTAGTGATAATGTTAAGTATCACTAACGTTGGCTCCATTTCCTTTCTTCAAAGTTAATGCCACTAAGTTTTCCCACTAACGTTGGGGCTTTCCTTCCTTCCACGTTAGTGCCTACGTTAGTGTAACTAACGTAGCCACTAACGTGGCTCTTCTCTTCTTCTTTTGGCCTGAAATCAATCAAATAAAGTGCATCAAAGTCTTGCTCTTAATCATGGATCATGCATCATCCAATTTATCATATAATTCATGCAAAATCCTGATGAAATCATGTAAAATGCACAATGTATGCTTGAATCAAGATGTAAGTGAATATCCATCCAAAACTAGCTTATTTCCTAAGAAAATGCATGAAACTACCTTAAAAACAGTAAAGAAAAGGTCAGTGAAACTGGCCAAAATGCTCTGGCATCACAACACCAAACTTAAAGCTTGCTTGTCCCTAAGCAAGTACTGGAACAAGAGAATGATGAATGGAATGCCAAGAGAAATGAGTCATTCTTGTGGAAGTCATGTCCCTGGTTTTATGGTGGTTTCATGCATAGCAACTTAGGTTCATTCCTGACTTTCAGACCTTTATCATGTCCTAAAACACTCACCTTGATTGCATCCCATGAGACTTTTATTCATTGATCCTTTTGTTGTCATTTCAGGGCTTATTTGTGTTCTTTAAGCTAAGTGCTCTGTAAGGGGGCAACTCTTTAAAATAAGCTTTCAGCCAACACTCCTGAACCAGTTGGTTCAAGGTGCTAGGTGTTGAAGCACCCCTAAGGACTTACTTGCTCAAGTCTCTCCCCCATACATACACACCACAGGCATATGGTTTATTTATTTTCTTTTCTTGAGACCTTGGTGTCCAGCACCTCTTTGGGTTACTAAATGCTCTGTAGTGAGGGTTACTCTTGATAGTGGACTTTCAGCTGATAATCCCGGGTTAGTTAACCCAAGTTACCAAGTGATAAAGCACCCCAAAGAGCTTATTCATCCAAGTAGATCCCTCACATAGGAGCACCACAGACACATGCTTCAAGATTAAAACCATTGGTGCCTAGCCTTATTACTTACTTTTTTTTTTCTTTTATTCTTCCACTTTCATTGTTCTTTCCCTCTTTCTTATTAGGATCTTCTTATTTAGCTAGTCTCATGGGGTGTGTCTCAAGCATAGTATTCATGACAGATAGTTGTCTTCCCACCCTTGTGGTTGAACCAACTTAGCTAACTTATGACCACACCACAAACTCATGAACTCATTCTATAGTATGAACTCTACTCTGGTCTTTTAAAAACACTCATTCTCCTTTCATTTTATTCAAAAGGGACAAGCATACAAGTAAGCAAAGTAAGGATGCAATAATGACATTCAGAATAGAAAACACAGCCTTAATCAATAAAAAGTTTAAAAGACAGAATTGACATGCTTATTTACAGGGAACAAGCACACATACATACAAAGAACTTAGAAGACAATCATGCAATTGAATGTACTGGAAATAAGTAAGAGGAGAAAGGAACTTTACCACCTTCTAGTTCATCGTTATTGTTGTTGCCCTTTTTCTCCTACTTTTCTCCCTTCCCACACCAATTTAGACTAATTGCTTGTCTTCAAGCAGCAAATAAAACAGTGGTGGTGGGGTCTATGATGGGTCATGAACGTCTTACATACTGAAATGTAAGTGATGTATGTGGTTAAGCAAGCAAAAATTAAGGATAACACTGCAAGCCTAAGAAGCAAAGGCATTATGATTATACAAACAAGTGGTGTTGCTGGATACATTGCATAGAAAAATAAGTGGCACACCAAACTTAGTGTGACACTTTCTCTTAGAATTGATGCAAGTATCCAGAAAGATTGAAAACAGATTGTTGCAGGGCAACACCAAACTTAGAATGTGATCATATGCCAATTTTATTTGGAAAGAAGCTGAGTAAAGAACTATTGTATTAATAACAAAATCACCAAGAGCCAAAGCTGTCACGAACAGGGGCTTCTTGGTGAGGCATTAACACAAACAGTTAGAGAGCATAGAAAATAAAGAACTAAAGCAATTACATGAATAAAGCAAAACAAAAGAAAATGTCTAATCTAGGTAATCAACCAACCGGTAGTTTGTTAATCACAATTAATCCCCGGCAACGGCGCCATAAACTTGATGCGGGAAAAACTTGTCTCTCAACAAATCTCCCTTCGGCAAGTGTACCGAATTATCGTCAAGTAAAACTCACAATAGAGTGAGGTCGAATCCCACAGAGATTAACAGATTAAGCAATCAATGGTTAATTGATTATCCTAGTTAGACGAATCATAATGGTGTGATAAGTAACAAGGAAATGTAAATTGACAGAAAAGTAAAGAAAGCAATAAAGTGCAGAAAAGTAAAATGACAAGAAAAGTAAATGTAAGAACTAAAAATAAAATGAACATTAGGATCAAGAGATATTGCAATTCTCCGGATCAAGTTCATTCTCATCTCTTCCTCAATCAATGCATTCATTGATCTCCTTGGCAATATTAAGTGATCGAATTACAATTCCTTGTAATTCAATCTCTCAAATCTTGATCAATAGCCAATTCCTTGGTCAATTACTCATGAGAAGAGATGAAGTATGGTCACTGATTATACCACATGCATTTCCCAAATCAAATGTTGGAAGGATTATAGTCACATATCCATCCACACCCAATTTGGTCCAGCATGAGAAAGCATTTCTAGCTTGATCTCTTCATTCCTCTTTCAAGGTTCAGAAGAGATCCAAGTATGAATAGTTTCTTTTCCAAGATAACTACCCAATTGGATGAAGATCGAAAGCTCTCTAGTAAAATCAAGAGGAAGGAAAGAAGAAGAAGTATAAGAACTACACTTAATCCATTGAATCACAATAGAGCTCTCTAACCCAATGAAAAGAGTTAGTTGATCATTGCTCTACCAAAATAGAAAAGAAAGAAAGTGCAGAAGAGTAAAGATGGAGATAAAAACTAAAATTGAAAATTTAACATTCATAAATGAAAATTACAACTAAAAGGAAAACTACTACTAAGAAAAGAAAAGAAGAAAAAAGGAAGAAGAGTGGTTGAGGGGAGGGGTCCGAAGACCCACTCCCCTTGGAGTGTGCCAATTCACAGAAGTTCGAATTGGTCTTCACTCTCTCCCCCTTCCTTCAATTTCCATAATTCCATAATGCTTTGAATGTAAAAACTAAGGCCTTTATATAGGCTCTCCTAAATTACAAAATGAAAATAAAAGCAAATTACAATAAAATAAAGATTTCTATTCTAGATGCTTCTTGTGGTCTTGATTGGTTGACAATTGTGGGATTGCTTGCTTGAGCTTTGAAGTGGACTTGAGAGAGAAGTGAGTTAAGTTGAGGCCCAGGTGCTAAAGTTAGTGCCAAAGTTAGCCACACTAGCGCTACAAGTGTGGCGTTAGTGATAAAGTTATTGTGGCTAACGTTGCACTTGCTGCCCAGTTGGTGTTTTTGGGGCTTAAAAGATGCCTCTTGTTTGTGCTCAAATTTCATGCCCACTATAGAGTATTATATATCGTTGGAAAGCTCTAAATGTCAGCTTTCTAACGCAACTGGAATCACCTCAATTGGATCTCTGCAGCTCAAGTTATGCTCCTTTGAAGTGGACATGGTCGCTGGCATATATGCCAACGTTACTGGAAATGTTGATTGCCAATAACGCTAGCGATTTCCCATTTCTGAAGCTCAAACTTAGTGTCCACCCCATATTATTATATATCTTTGGAAAGCCCTGGATGTCTACTTTCCAATGCCTTTAAAAGCGCATCATTTGGATCTCTACAACTCGAGTTATACTTCTTGGAAGGTGAAGAGGTCAGTTGGCCTAAATACCGGCTGATACCATGTTCATCATTGCACATTCGGGGCAGGTTTTCTCCCTCAAATTTAGTGTCAACCATGTAGTGCCATATATGCTTGGAAAGATCTGGAATCCTACTTTCCAATGCCACTGGAATCACCTCATTTGGAGCTTTGTGGCTCAAGTTATGCGTGTTTGAAGAAGGCATGGTCAGGCTGCCAGGTGGGACTTTTGCCCACGTTAACTACCACGTTAACTAAGTTAACGTGGGAGTTAACGTGGCTTATTGGGAGCTTGTGAGTTCACTCCAACGTTAGTGAGAATGTTTGGTGTCACTAACGTTGTCGATCACCACCTTTCTCCACGTTAGCTTCCACGCTAACTAAGTTAACGTGGGAGTTAACGTGGCTTTGTTGTAACTTGGGCCAACGTTAGTGACAATGTTGAATGTCACTAACGTTGGCTTTCCCCCTTTCTTCTTAACGTTAGAGGCCACGTTAACTAAGTTAACGTGACAACTAACGTGCCCACTTATGAGCTTGGTCCAACGTTAGTGATAATGTTAAGTGACACTAACGTTGGCTCCATTTCCTTTCTTCAAAGTTAATGCCACTAAGTTTTCCCACTAACGTTGGGGCTTTCCTTCCTTCCACGTTAGTGCCTACGTTAGTGTAACTAACGTTGCCACTAACGTGGCTCTTCTCTTTTTCTTTTGGCCTGAAATCAATCAAATAAAGTGCATCAAAGTCTTGCTCTTAATCATGGATCATGCATCATCCAATTTATCATATAATTCATGCAAAATCCTGATGAAATCATGTAAAATGCACAATGTATGCTTGAATCAAGATGTAAGTGAATATCCACCCAAAACTAGCTTATTTCCTAAGAAAATGCATGAAACTACCTTAAAAACAGTAAAGAAAAGGTCAGTGAAACTGGCCAAAATGCTCTGGCATCACAACACCAAACTTAAAGCTTGCTTGTCCCTAAGCAAGTATTGGAACAAGAGAATGATGAATGGAATGCCAAGAGAAATGAGTCATTCTTGTGGAAGTCATGTCCCTGGTTTTATGGTGGTTTCATGCATAGCAACTTAGGTTCATTCCTGACTTTCAGACCTTTATCATGTCCTAAAACACTCACCTTGATTGCATCCCATGAGACTTTTATTCATTGATCCTTTTGTTGTCATTTCAGGGCTTATTTGTTTTCTTTAAGCTAAGTGCTCTGTAAGGGGGCAACTCTTTAAAATAAGCTTTCAGCCAACACTCCCGAACCAGTTGGTTCAAGGTGCTAGGTGTTGAAGCACCCCTAAGGACTTACTTGCTCAAGTCTCTCCCCCATACATACACACCACAGGCATATGGTTTATTTATTTTCTTTTCTTGAGACCTTGGTGTCCAGCACCTCTTTGGGTTACTAAATGCTCTGTAGTGAGGGTTACTCTTGATAGTGGACTTTCAGCTGATAATCCCGGGTTAGTTAACCCAAGTTACCAAGTGATAAAGCACCCCAAAGAGCTTATTCATCCAAGTAGATCCCTCACACAGGAGCACCACAGACACATGCTTCAAGATTAAAACCATTGGTGCCTAGCCTTATTGCTTACTTTTTTTTTTCTTTTATTCTTCCACTTTCATTGTTCTTTCCCTCTTTCTTATTAGGATCTTCTTATTTAGCTAGTCTCATGGGGTGTGTCTCAAGCATAGTATTCATGACAGATAGTTGTCTTCCCACCCTTGTGGTTGAACCAACTTAGCTAACTTATGACCACACCACAAACTCATGAACTCATTCTATAGTATGAACTCTAGTCTGGTCTTTTAAAAACACTCATTCTCCTTTCATTTTATTCAAAAGGGACAAGCATACAAGTAAGCAAAGTAAGGATGCAATAATGACATTCAGAATAGAAAACACAGCCTTAATCAATAAAAAGTTTAAAAGACAGAATTGACATGCTTATTTACAGGGAACAAGCACACATACATACAAAGAACTTAGAAGACAATCATGCAATTGAATGTACTGGAAATAAGTAAGAGGAGAAAGGAACTTTACCACCTTCTAGTTCATCTTTATTGTTGTTGCCCTTTTTCTCCTACTTTTCTCCCTTCCCACACCAATTTAGACTAATTGCTTGTCTTCAAGCAGCAAATAAAACAGTGGTGGTGGGGTCTATGATGGGTCATGAACGTCTTACATACTGAAATGTAAGTGATGTATGTGGTTAAGCAAGCAAAAATTAAGGATAACACTGCAAGCCTAAGAAGCAAAGGCATTATGATTATACAAACAAGTGGTGTTGCTGGATACATTGCATAGAAAAATAAGTGGCACACCAAACTTAGTGTGACACTTTCTCTTAGAATTGATGCAAGTATCCAGAAAGATTGAAAACAGATTGTTGCAGGGCAACACCAAACTTAGAATGTGATCATATGCCAATTTTATTTGGAAAGAAGCTGAGTAAAGAACTGTTGTATTAATAACAAAATCACCAAGAGCCAAAGCTGTCACGAACAGGGGCTTCTTGGTGAGGCATTAACACAAACAGTTAGAGAGCATAGAAAATAAAGAACTAAAGCAATTACATGAATAAAGCAAAACAAAAGAAAATGTCTAATCTAGGTAATCAACCAACCGGTAGTTTATTAATCACAATTAATCCCCGGCAACGGCGCCATAAACTTGATGCGGGGAAAACTTGTCTCTCAACAAATCTCCCTTCGGCAAGTGTACCGAATTATCGTCAAGTAAAACTCACAATAGAGTGAGGTCGAATCCCACAGAGATTAACGGATTAAGCAATCAATGGTTAATTGATTATCCTAGTTAGACGAATCATAATGGTGTGATAAGTAACAAGGAAATGTAAATTGACAGAAAAGTAAAGAAAGCAATAAAGTGCAGAAAAGTAAAATGACAAGAAAAGTAAATGTAAGAACTAAAAATAAAATGAACATTAGGATCAAGAGATATTGCAATTCTCCGGATCAAGTTCATTCTCATCTCTTCCTCAATCAATGCATTCATTGATCTCCTTGGCAATATTAAGTGATCGAATTACAATTCCTTGTAATTCAATCTCTCAAATCTTGATCAATAGCCAATTCCTTGGTCAATTGCTCATGAGAAGAGATGAAGTATGGTCACTGATTATACCACATGCATTTCCCAAATCAAATGTTGGAAGGATTATAGTCACATATCCATCCACACCCAATTTGGTCCAGCATGAGAAAGCATTTCTAGCTTGATCTCTTCATTCCTCTTTCAAGGTTCAGAAGAGATCCAAGTATGAATAGTTTCTTTTCCAAGATAACTACCCAATTGGATGAAGATCGAAAGCTCTCTAGTAAAATCAAGAGGAAGGAAAGAAGAAGAAGTATAAGAACTACACTTAATCCATTGAATCACAATAGAGCTCTCTAACCCAATGAAAAGAGTTAGTTGATCATTGCTCTACCAAAATAGAAAAGAAAGAAAGTGCAGAAGAGTAAAGATAGAGATAAAAACTAAAATTGAAAATTTAACATTCATAAATGAAAATTACAACTAAAAGAAAAACTACTACTAAGAAAAGAAAAGAAGAAAAAAGGAAGAAGAGTGGTTGAGGGGAGGGGTCCGAAGACCCACTCCCCTTGGAGTGTGCCAATTCACAGAAGTTCGAATTGGTCTTCACTCTCTCCCCCTTCCTTCAATTTCCATAATTCCATAATGCTTTGAATGTAAAAACTAAGGCCTTTATATAGGCTCTCCTAAATTACAAAATGAAAATAAAAGCAAATTACAATAAAATAAAAATTTCTATTCTAGATGCTTCTTGTGGTCTTGATTGGTTGACAATTGTGGGATTGCTTGCTTGAGCTTTGAAGTGGACTTGAGAGAGAAGTGAGTTAAGTTGAGGCCCAGGTGCTAAAGTTAGTGCCAAAGTTAGCCACACTAGCGCTACAAGTGTGGCGTTAGTGATAAAGTTATTGTGGCTAACGTTGCACTTGCTGCCCAGTTGGTGTTTTTGGGGCTTAAAAGATGCCTCTTGTTTGTGCTCAAATTTCATGCCCACTATAGAGTATTATATATCGTTGGAAAGCTCTAAATGTCAGCTTTCTAACGCAACTGGAATCACCTCAATTGGATCTCTGCAGCTCAAGTTATGCTCCTTTGAAGTGGACATGGTCGCTGGCATATATGCCAACGTTACTGGAAATGTTGATTGCCAATAACGCTAGCGATTTCCCATTTCTGAAGCTCAAACTTAGTGTCCACCCCATATTATTATATATCTTTGGAAAGCCCTGGATGTCTACTTTCCAATGCCTTTAAAAGCGCATCATTTGGATCTCTACAACTCGAGTTATACTTCTTGGAAGGTGAAGAGGTCAGTTGGCCTAAATACCGGCTGATACCATGTTCATCATTGCACATTCGGGGCAGGTTTTCTCCCTCAAATTTAGTGTCAACCATGTAGTGCCATATATGCTTGGAAAGATCTGGAATCCTACTTTCCAATGCCACTGGAATCACCTCATTTGGAACTTTGTGGCTCAAGTTATGCGTGTTTGAAGAAGGCATGGTCAGGCTGCCAGGTGGGACTTTTGCCCACGTTAACTACCACGTTAACTAAGTTAACGTGGGAGTTAACGTGGCTTATTGGGAGCTTGTGAGTTCACTCCAACGTTAGTGAGAATGTTTGGTGTCACTAACGTTGTCGATCACCACCTTTCTCCACGTTAGCTTCCACGCTAACTAAGTTAACGTGGGAGTTAACGTGGCTTTGTTGTAACTTGGGCCAACGTTAGTGACAATGTTGAATGTCACTAACGTTGGCTTTCCCCCTTTCTTCTTAACGTTAGAGGCCACGTTAACTAAGTTAACGTGACAACTAACGTGCCCACTTATGAGCTTGGTCCAACGTTAGTGATAATGTTAAGTGACACTAACGTTGGCTCCATTTCCTTTCTTCAAAGTTAATGCCACTAAGTTTTCCCACTAACGTTGGGGCTTTCCTTCCTTCCACGTTAGTGCCTACGTTAGTGTAACTAACGTTGCCACTAACGTGGCTCTTCTCTTTTTCTTTTGGCCTGAAATCAATCAAATAAAGTGCATCAAAGTCTTGCTCTTAATCATGGATCATGCATCATCCAATTTATCATATAATTCATGCAAAATCCTGATGAAATCATGTAAAATGCACAATGTATGCTTGAATCAAGATGTAAGTGAATATCCACCCAAAACTAGCTTATTTCCTAAGAAAATGCATGAAACTACCTTAAAAACAGTAAAGAAAAGGTCAGTGAAACTGGCCAAAATGCTCTGGCATCACAACACCAAACTTAAAGCTTGCTTGTCCCTAAGCAAGTATTGGAACAAGAGAATGATGAATGGAATGCCAAGAGAAATGAGTCATTCTTGTGGAAGTCATGTCCCTGGTTTTATGGTGGTTTCATGCATAGCAACTTAGGTTCATTCCTGACTTTCAGACCTTTATCATGTCCTAAAACACTCACCTTGATTGCATCCCATGAGACTTTTATTCATTGATCCTTTTGTTGTCATTTCAGGGCTTATTTGTTTTCTTTAAGCTAAGTGCTCTGTAAGGGGGTAACTCTTTAAAATAAGCTTTCAGCCAACACTCCCGAACCAGTTGGTTCAAGGTGCTAGGTGTTGAAGCACCCCTAAGGACTTACTTGCTCAAGTCTCTCCCCCATACATACACACCACAGGCATATGGTTTATTTATTTTCTTTTCTTGAGACCTTGGTGTCCAGCACCTCTTTGGGTTACTAAATGCTCTGTAGTGAGGGTTACTCTTGATAGTGGACTTTCAGCTGATAATCCCGGGTTAGTTAACCCAAGTTACCAAGTGATAAAGCACCCCAAAGAGCTTATTCATCCAAGTAGATCCCTCACACAGGAGCACCACAGACACATGCTTCAAGATTAAAACCATTGGTGCCTAGCCTTATTGCTTACTTTTTTTTTTCTTTTATTCTTCCACTTTCATTGTTCTTTCCCTCTTTCTTATTAGGATCTTCTTATTTAGCTAGTCTCATGGGGTGTGTCTCAAGCATAGTATTCATGACAGATAGTTGTCTTCCCACCCTTGTGGTTGAACCAACTTAGCTAACTTATGACCACACCACAAACTCATGAACTCATTCTATAGTATGAACTCTACTCTGGTCTTTTAAAAACACTCATTCTCCTTTCATTTTATTCAAAAGGGACAAGCATACAAGTAAGCAAAGTAAGGATGCAATAATGACATTCAGAATAGAAAACACAGCCTTAATCAATAAAAAGTTTAAAAGACAGAATTGACATGCTTATTTACAGGGAACAAGCACACATACATACAAAGAACTTAGAAGACAATCATGCAATTGAATGTACTGGAAATAAGTAAGAGGAGAAAGGAACTTTACCACCTTCTAGTTCATCTTTATTGTTGTTGCCCTTTTTCTCCTACTTTTCTCCCTTCCCACACCAATTTAGACTAATTGCTTGTCTTCAAGCAGCAAATAAAACAGTGGTGGTGGGGTCTATGATGGGTCATGAACGTCTTACATACTGAAATGTAAGTGATGTATGTGGTTAAGCAAGCAAAAATTAAGGATAACACTGCAAGCCTAAGAAGCAAAGGCATTATGATTATACAAACAAGTGGTGTTGCTGGATACATTGCATAGAAAAATAAGTGGCACACCAAACTTAGTGTGACACTTTCTCTTAGAATTGATGCAAGTATCCAGAAAGATTGAAAACAGATTGTTGCAGGGCAACACCAAACTTAGAATGTGATCATATGCCAATTTTATTTGGAAAGAAGCTGAGTAAAGAACTGTTGTATTAATAACAAAATCACCAAGAGCCAAAGCTGTCACGAACAGGGGCTTCTTGGTGAGTCATTAACACAAACAGTTAGAGAGCATAGAAAATAAAGAACTAAAGCAATTACATGAATAAAGCAAAACAAAAGAAAATGTCTAATCTAGGTAATCAACCAACCGGTAGTTTATTAATCACAATTAATCCCCGGCAACGGCGCCATAAACTCGATGCGGGGAAAACTTGTCTCTCAACAAATCTCCCTTCGGCAAGTGTACCGAATTATCGTCAAGTAAAACTCACAATAGAGTGAGGTCGAATCCCACAGAGATTAACGGATTAAGCAATCAATGGTTAATTGATTATCCTAGTTAGACGAATCATAATGGTGTGATAAGTAACAAGGAAATGTAAATTGACAGAAAAGTAAAGAAAGCAATAAAGTGCAGAAAAGTAAAATGACAAGAAAAGTAAATGTAAGAACTAAAAATAAAATGAACATTGTGATCAAGAGATATTGCAATTCTCCGGATCAAGTTCATTCTCATCTCTTCCTCAATCAATGCATTCATTGATCTCCTTGGCAATCTTAAGTGATCGAATTACAATTCCTTGTAATTCAATCTCTCAAATCTTGATCAATAGCCAATTCCTTGGTCAATTGCTCATGAGAAGAGATGAAGTATGGTCACCGATTATACCACATGCATTTCCCAAATCAAGTGTTGGAAGGATTATAGTCACATATCCATCCACACCCAATTTGGTCCAGCATGAGAAAGCATTTCTAGCTTGATCTCTTCATTCCTCTTTCAAGGTTCAGAAGAGATCCAAGTATGAATAGTTTCTTTTCCAAGATAACTACCCAATTGGATGAAGATCGAAAGCTCTCTAGTAAAATCAAGAGGAAAGAAAGAAGAAGAAGAATAAGAACTACACTTAATCCATTGAATCACAAAAGAGCTCTCTAACCCAATGAAAAGAGTTAGTTGATCATTGCTCTACCAAAATAGAAAAGAAAGAAAGTGCAGAAGAGTAAAGATGAAGATAAAAACTGAAATTGAAAATTTAACATTCATAAATGAAAATTACAACTAAAAGAAAAACTACTACTAAGAGAAGAAAAGAAGAGAAAAGGAAGAAGAGTGGTTGAGGGGAGGGGTCCGAAGACCCACTCCCCTTGGAGTGTGCCAATTCACAGAAGTTCGAATTGGTCTTCACTCTCTCCCCCTTCCTTCAATTTCCATAATTCCATAATGCTTTGAATGTAAAAACTAAGGCCTTTATATAGGCTCTCCTAAATTACAAAATGAAAATAAAAGCAAATTACAATAAAATAAAAATTCCGATTCTAGATGCTTCTTGTGGTCTTGATTGGTTGACAATTGTGGGATTGCTTGCTTGAGCTTTGAAGTGGACTTGAGAGAGAAGTGAGTTAAGTTGAGGCCCAGGTGCTAAAGTTAGTGCCAAAGTTAGCCACACTAACGCTACAAGTGTGGCGTTAGTGATAAAGTTATTGTGGCTAACGTTGCACTTGCTGCCCAGTTGGTATTTTTGGGGCTTAAAAGATGCCTCTTGTTTGTGCTCAAATTTCATACCCACTATAGAGTATTATATATCGTTGGAAAGCTCTGAATGTGAGCTTTCTAACGCAACTGGAATCACCTCAATTGGACCTCTGTAGCTCAAGTTATGCTCCTTTGAAGTGGACATGGTCGCTGGCATATATGCCAACGTTACTGGAAATGTTGATTGCCAATAACGCTAGCAATTTCCCATTTCTGAAGCTCAAACTTAGTGTCCACCCCATACTATTATATATCGTTGGAAAGCCCTGGATGTCTACTTTCCAATGCCTTTGAAAGCGCATCATTTGGAGCTCTACAACTCGAGTTATACTTCTTGGAAGGTGAAGAGGTCAGTTGGCCTAAATACCGGCTGATACCATGTTCATCATTGCACTTTCGGGGCAGGTTTTCTCCCTCAAATTTAGTGTCAACCATGTAGTGCCATATATGCTTGGAAAGATCTGGAATCCTACTTTCCAATGCCACTGGAATCACCTCATTTGGAGCTTTGTGGCTCAAGGTATGCGTGTTTGAAGAAGGCATGGTCAGGCTGCCAGGTGGGACTTTTGCCCACGTTAACTACTACGTTAACTAAGTTAACGTGGGAGTTAACGTGGCTTATTGGGAGCTTGTGAGTTCACTCCAACGTTAGTGAGAATGTTTGGTGTCACTAACGTTGTCGATCACCACCTTTCTCCACGTTAGCTTCCACGTTAACTAAGTTAACGTGGCTTTGTTGTAACTTGGGCCAACGTTAGTGACAATGTTGAATATCACTAACGTTGGCTTTCCCCCTTTCTTCTTAACGTTAGAGGCCACGTTAACTAAGTTAACGTGGCAACTAACGTGCCCACTTATGAGCTTGATCCAACGTTAGTGATAATGTTAAGTGTCACTAACGTTGGCTCCATTTCCTTTCTTCAAAGTTAATGCCACTAAGTTTTCCCACTAACGTTGGGGCTTTCCTTCCTTCCACGTTAGTGCCTACGTTAGTGTAACTAACGTAGCCACTAACGTGGCTCTTCTCTTCTTCTTTTGGCCTGAAATCAATCAAACAAAGTGCATCAAAGTCTTGCTCTTAATCATGGATCATGCATCATCCAATTTATCATATAATTCATGCAAAATCCTGATGAAATCATGTAAAATGCACAATGTATGCTTGAATCAAGATGTAAGTGAATATCCACCCAAAACTAGCTTATTTCCTAAGAAAATGCATGAAACTACCTTAAAAACAGTAAAGAAAAGGTCAGTGAAACTGGCCAAAATGCCCTAGCATCAATAGCCTTTCTTCTCTATTGGTTGAGCGGCGTTATTTTCTGTGTCCGGAGTATTCATGTCGAAGTCACTTATCTTCCATTCGACATTATGTTAGCCGAAGGTATGAAGTTGTGTTTAGCCAAATTATTCTTGGCTTGACTATATCTCACTCTAGATTGGATTACAGACCTTATAAGGGAGAAAAAGAGAATCATTAATGTTGACAGTCCCATTTGGTTTTTTCAATTATAGCTGTCTACCATTATTGAGTCTGAGCTACAACCCACATTTGACCCAAAAGGGTCCTACAGATTCTGTGATTGCAGGACACCATCTGCTTAACTTAGTTTTTCCTAACAAGTTAATGGCCTCACATGATAAGATGAAACACTTCTTCCGTGCTTTCTGTTATTTGCCAGAGAAAGACCGCAACATCAATTTGACTCCTTTTGCTAATTGTCAAACTGGTCCGGAATGGTTGACGCAATCTCTTACCCCAGCAAAGATTACACAAAAAGAAAGTATCATTATTTGGTCACAAGTCTTGACTCCCCAACTACTTTTTACTGGATTTCCAGGTAAAGATGACCTAAGAACAGCAATCTACATGCCAAATGCCATTTCTAGACAATTTTGGTTAGCTCAAGCCATTCCGTCTCCTTACCATCTTCAAGAGTCTCAATCTTTGTATATCAAAGCTACTTCACTAGAAGATTTGTTGAACTTTCAGAAGGACAATGCTTCGCGGAGAAATAAATTTCACTTATTCCCTTTTAAACCTTGTCTGTTGACCATATATTCATTCTTTTTTAGGTGGAAAATCTATTACTCTTCCATTAAAGTCACTTTTAGTACCTGTTGTCAAAAGATGACCACTACTCTTGTAATGTAATAAACCCTAATTTTGTGGTTTATCTTGTGCTGAATTTAGTGAATTTTATCAACTTTTCTCACATTTATTCAATGAAATAGCATGGTTTTTTAATTCTCCCTAAATTGTGCTAAATGATTAAAAACATACTTTTTAGGCCTTAAAATTGATAAATTTAATTCACTTTAATTCCATTGGATGCCTTGATATGTTTGTTCAGTGATTCAGGGTTTATAAGGCAATGATTGGATCAAAGAAGTGAAGAAAAATCATGCAAGATGGAGAATTCATGAAGAACAAGGATTTGTGGAATTCAATGCCACACGTACGCGTGACCTACGCATACGCGTGACAAGCAGCACGTGACTTCATTAAAGAAAACGTGACTGGCGATTTTTGAGCTGCATCAATCCCAAATCCAACTCATTTTTGAAGCTATTAGAGGCCAAAATGAAGGAGGATAAAGGGAGGAGAAATTAGTGTAGTGTAAGGAACATGCCTTAAGTTAGTTCTAGAGAGAGAAGCTCCCTCTTCTCTCTAGAAATTAGGGTTCTTAGTTTCATTGTCTCTTAGATTTAGGTTTTGATTCTTATTTTCAATTAGTTTTTCTTGCAATTTCTTATTCTTACATCTTTGTCCTCTTAGTTCTTCTTGTTAATTTCTCTTTTATGCCTCTTTTTAGTTTTTGAACTCTCTTATTGATTTCAATTCTCAATTAATGCAAATTTGATATTTTATGTTTCTTTGATGTTTGTTTGAGTTATTGTTGTTATTCTCTTGCATTTGGTAGTAGTGAATTTTATTATTTTTGGCAATTTAATATATTTTTCTTTATTACACACCAAGTGTTTGATAAAGTGTTTGGCTTAGGTTTAGAGTAGAATTTTGCGCATTCTTGGCTTGGAAAGAGAAATTAGGCAATCTTGAGTTATTAATACCCAATTTAGATTAGTGATCTAGAGTGATTAGTTAATCTTGTTTCCATTAACATTATTTATGGATTGGGATTAACTAGGCTTATTTGACTTTCTCCCGATAGTGGAGATAACGAAATAGGATTAGCTCTTGATAACTATTGTGTTATAATCAATGACTAGGCTAGAAAACCATGATTCTCAATCTTTGTCATGAATGCCTTTTTATTATTTATTACCTTTAGTTTCTTAATTTACTTTCTTTTCATTTAAATTTCTAACCATTTAATTTCTTACCTTTTTATCATCAACCCACTTGATGTAACAACCCTGATTTTCGAGTACGCGAGATCTTTTCTGAAAGTACGAATTTCTCCGGAAGATCAGTAAGGGGAAAAACTTTGATATATCATCAAGTATCTCAATTCCCATTGTCATTATGTCATCTTTAAGCTAGAACCTTTTCCGAGGCAAGCTCGATAATGCGGTCACGAAGAACCTAGTTTTTGAACCGTATCAGTTAGGAGTTTTGACTCGGTTTTTCGTAAATAGTCTCAGTTTGACGAACCGGACTCGATTTATGAGAGAAGAGAGATAATAGGATGATATTATCATTATATTAGTATTAGAAGCTTCTTAAATGATATTATAAAGTTACCTGGTCAGTTTTAGTTAAAAACAGAAAATCGGTTTAACCGGGTTCACAGTTTACTGGTGTAGCTTAGCACTAGCACTCTCTGATGACTTTAGCAATGCTAAGGCCTCATTATACATGTCTTATTCTCATAATAAATATGTTACTAGTGTCATTTATGCTAGTAGCTCAGAAAATAATTTTTAGAGATATTTTTGCAAGTGTTCCGATATATCTAGTTTTAGTAGTTATACACCTGAGATATTTTAATATTATTTTAATCCACCTCCAAGCCAACCAATCACAACTCACCCTACACCCCCCAAAACCCCCAAGGCTGGCTCATTTTCACTTTGTGGCCGAAAATAGGAAGAGAGAAAAAGAGAGAAAATTTCTTAGTTCCAAATCTTCAAAGCTTGATTTCTGCTGAACTAAAACTCAAATCAAAATTCCAATCCAACCAAAATAATCCTCTCTTCTTTTTCTACATGATCATATGACTTATCAAGGCTGGAATCAAGGTGAGTTGGCTGCACCATCTCTCTTTTGATTCGATTACAAGGAAACATGTTTAAACATGTGTTTTCTTGATGTTCTTCCTTAGGAATCATGCTTAACTTGACTTGAGGGCCAAGAAACGTGACTTTCCAGCAAGTCTAAGGTTAGAAATCACCTCCTAACGTGATGAAGGATATTTGGTTAGTTGAAGATTTTTGGATTTAAAGTTGTTTTTAATGTGATTTAGGAGGAAAAAGTGCTAAAGGACCACCTGAAAGTCTAACTGAATTAGGAGCAGCAAAACCAGGTAGGGTGTAACGAAATTAATCTTGATTATTTGTGTTTGAGTTCTGTGAATGTTGTATGATTTGGCTGTGCTAAAAATTGGTTGCATATATGATTGATTCTTGGTGAAAATTTGGTGAAATTTTGATGAAATTTGATGAAATTCAAGCTTTAAGTTCATGTTCTTGGGGCTGCTGGAAAAACGAAACCCTAAGCTTAAATTGTGGTTCAATTTGTGTTGAAATCATGTAGAAAAGATGGGGTTTTAGTGGCTGCTAATTTATTATGAATTATAGTAAAAATCGGTTGCTAAAAAGACTGAAAAACGGGTAAAAACAGAGAAAGAATCTGAAGAATTTATGAAGAACATGAAGAACACTTTGAGTGTGATGAAGAACAATGAATAACAGGCTTTAGATCCTTAAAAGGGCAAGGAAGTAAAATTTTTGGTGTTTAAGGGGTTATTTGGTAATTTCTGAAAGTTAGGGTGGTAAAAGTAGAAATATTAAAAGTTATGGATGGTAAAAAGTGAATTTTAAAGGTTAAAAGTAAAAGGTAAGTTAATTTTCGAAAATTAATAATAAAATAATAAATAATAATAAAATATTAAATAATAATATTTAATTAAAAATAATATTTTAATAAAAATAATAAAATAATGCGGAAAAGGCAGTTTTCTGTAAAAGTTTTAGAAAGACAACTTTAAGCGCAGAATCTCATAATTACCTTCATAAAATACTTAGGGAGTGGTAAAAACATATTAGTGAGGTAAAGATAAATAAAAGATAAAAAGTTGAAGAAAAGATAAAAATGGAAGAAAAAGTCTGTAAAGTTTTAATAACAGAAAAAGAGATAGAGACTAGTGAACGAACTAGGGCAACATAGTTAGTCCTTGAATTGCGAATAGGGTTAGGTATTATATGAAAAGTTAAACTGTTTCAGTATAGACTTAATGAACCTATACTTGGGGCAGGCTAACTAATCATACCAAAATTTACATAAGCTTTAAATACATACGTTAAACAGAGAAAGCAGAATAAAGTACGGAAGCGCAGAGAAAAGAACAAACAGAGCAGAATAAAGAGACAAAGCGAAGAGAGTAATATGATAAAGAGCAGAGGACCTATTGAGAGGTCATTTTTTGCGTTAAGGCAACCTCAGAGATATCTCTATGTTTATCTGCTGCATTGTGGCAGTCAGATAGATAATGGTGTGACCACTGAGAAACGCTTTCCTGCGGTACAGATCCATATTTTATTTCTATTAGGTAGACGGGTTATTTCTTGCTACAGAGTACCGTGACCACCTGTTCCATTTCTGTAGTGGTAGAGGGGTTATTTCCTGAATATAGAAGGTGTTTCGGCATACATCCCTACAGTGGCAGATGTGTTATTTCCTGCGTGCAGTGGACCCTGTGGTGGCATAGGGGTTATTTCCTGTACACAGGGGTATTGCCAACAGGAAAGCCATATCCGGCTGGTAATGCTGGGTTACGTCGGGAGCGGGTAGAAACCGACAAATGAGCTCATTACCTGCACTAGGACTGGACATGCATCATTCTTGTCTGCGCATTATTCTCTGTTGTATTCCTACTTGTGTGTGATCTATTTCTTTATGTTTGTCTGCTTGAGTGCTATGTCTGTGCTTTATCTTCTTGTATTCTCCAGCTTGTGTTCTGTTCTTTATTTGTCTATCTATTTTTTAACTTTTGTTCATTACTTTACTGTATTCTATTACCCATCTACTAATTGAGATCGAATAAATGAATGTAACTAATAACCCCGACCCTACTAAGGACTCCCCAGTTCTTACCCCTTCTCTCCCTTCCTCCCCCTCAGATGGAGACGGGCGTGATCTTCTATGAGTTCGAGGACCCTTACGTCTACGAGGATCCGGTACATCACAGTTACTTCATCATCGGATTGGAGCCTCATATTAGACGATATGCGTTACCTAATCGAGCTTTTCAACATCCTCTATCTAGCCCGCATTTTGACCCCGATGCTCCTTACGACTTTCCCTTATCCTGGTTACATCCTGACGCACCTGTACATCCTTTTCCTGATGGTCCCGAACCCCCTATACTAGCTCAACCTTTGAATGAGGTGGTACCTGAGCCTATCATTCCTGATGAGCCTGAGTTAGCTGGTGACTACGTACCTGTGATACCTCCAGAATGGGATTTTCTCCCTGAGCCGATCCCTGACTTTCCACAGCCTGATTAGCCGTCACTACCGGACGGTGGGGTAGCCCTTATATACGCGAACAGACCTGTGCTCGTGAATGATTTTATACACAGTTACAGCAGTGTTTCTGGTGGATCTGAGGGTATAGCTGTAGTTACGGACGATGAGGAGGAGAAGGATCCTGAGATAGAGATAGAGCAGGATGAGGAGATGGACGAGGCTCACGACGATTCTCTAAACGGCCACATGTAGATATAGCTTGACAGCCGTAGGGGCATTCTTTTGATGACACTCTAGTATGACATTATCTGATAGTTAGTCTTTCACTTGTGTTAGTACACCCGAGAGCTAGGAGCTATATAGTGGTTAGGCTAGCCTGGGTGCCAGTTTAGCGGCTTTCTGTATGAGCCAGGCCCTGGGAGTGTCGTGTATATATTAGCTACGTAGGTTGATGAGGATGTGAACTAACTTGATCTTTGTAAATGCTACCTGTTTTTATATAGTGTTCATGATGTATATTATCAGTTGTGTGTCTATGTTTCTTTATGCTTCCTTATTATTTCTGTCAATGTATGCTTGTTTATTTTTACATTATCATCCGCAGTGAATAAAAAAAATTTACTCGTAAAATTGGCAACGTTCTAATAAGGCACAGGCTCATATATTGAATAATAGATAATAGTTAGTAAGGACAAGTTGGTAACACTTAGCTTCTTGTATGACCATGGCATACTGGAAGTTGGGTCATTACAATTTGGTATCAGAGCAGTTCGTTCCCAGTAGAGCCTGGGGAGTGGACTGACTATGCTTCATTGCATACTCTGCTTGTGTGTCTCATGCTATTAGGGTATCTTTAAGATACATTTGGCATGAATGTCTATGAGTGCTCATTTTGGGAATGTTCGTGCCGAACTTGAGATATTAAGACTGATCACCTTAATGTTGATTGTTTGGTGCGGATAGGACCTTAATGACTGCGAATAGGCATAGTTTAATCGAGCTTCGAACGACGAATCAATGCAAGGCACAACTATCTTCATAGCTGTGATGATCTCCATTGCTATGGCTATGTGAGATTTGGAAGCTGTAAGGAACGAATGCTTGTTTTACTTGTGAGGAATCTGGACACACAGCTAGGATCTACCCAAGAAAGTTTGTTCGAAATCCAGTGCGAACCCAGCAACAAGGTCGAGTGTTTGCTGTGACTGCTGACGATGCTATGCAATCAGACCCCTGATCCAAGGTCAGTGTTATGTCAAAAATGGATTTCTAACTGTACTGTATGACTCGGGTGCATCGCATTCCTTTATCTCTTTAACTGTTGCTCGTGAGTTGGGACTAGATTTCTCTGAGTTGAACTTTGATCTAATTGTCCTTACCCCTGCATCCCAAAATGCTTTGACCAGTTTAGCATGCCTGCAAGTACCATTCACTATTAGGAACAAAACTTTTATACATGATCTAATCTGTTTGCCTCTATGTGGTTTAGAAGTTATTCTAGGGTTAGATTGGTTATCTAAGTATCATGTTTTCCTTGATTGTTTTGAAAGAACTGCTGTTATTCCATCTGGTAGTTTAGATATTAAACCATTTCTATCTCATACTTTATATCTGAATTCTATAAGAGTTACATTAGACGGGAGTGATTGTGAGGGGTACGTTTTGTTAGCGGCTAGCTCGAGTGACAGTGAACTAAGCTTAGAACGAATCCGAGTAGTGAAGGAATTTCCTGATGTTTTTTCGGACGACATACCTGAGTTTCCTCCTCAACGAGAGATAGAATTCAGGTTTGAACTTGTACCTAGAACCGGATCGATTTTCATAGCACCGTACCGGATGTCACCACTGGAACTTGCAGAATTAAAGAAGTAGTTGGATGAGCTACTTGGAAAGAAATTTATTCGTCCTAGTGCATCACCTTGGGGAGCTCCGGTGTTGCTAGTAAAGAAGAAGGATGGTGAAATGAGACTTTGCGTAGATTATCGACAGTTAAATAAAGTCACTATCAAGAACAAGTATCCACTTCCACGGATAGATGATTTGATGGATCAGTTGAAAGGTGCAACTGTGTTCTCGAAGATTGATTTGCGATCGGGCTACCACCAGATTTGAGTGAAAGAGTCAGATATACCGAAGACTGCATCTAGAACTCGATATGGTCACTATGAGTATACGGTTATGTCGTTTGGACTAACTAATGCTCCTGCGATTTTCATGGATTACATGAATCGTATTTTCCGTCCGTACCTTGATCAGTTCGTAGTAGTTTTCATAGATGATATTCTCATCTATTCGAAGACAGAAAGAGAGCATGAAGAGCATCTAAGGATTGTATTGCAGATACTAAGGACTCGGAAATTATATGCTAAACTATCAAAGTGCGAATTCTGGACAGAGAAGGTAGCATTTTTGGGACATGTTATATCACAGGGAGGAATTGCAGTGGATCCTTAAAAAATTGAAACAGTAGTGCAATGGGAACCACCTATAACTGTTACAGAAGTTCGGAGTTTTCTTGGACTTGCTGGCTATTACCGGAGGTTCATCAAAGGATTTTCACAGATAGCCTTACCTTTGACTTACCTTACACGAAAGGAAGTTCCATTTATCTGGAGGGCTGAGTGTGATAGAAGCTTCAAGATGCTTAAGGAAAAGCTAACAATTGCACCTGTACTAGTACTACCCGATCCGCAGAAACCTTTCGAAGTATACTGTGACGCCTCTCATAAAGGACTTGGATGTGTGCTGATGCAAGACAAAAATGTGGTGGCTTATGCTTCCCAGCAGCTGAGACCTCATGAACGAAATTATCCGACGCATGACTTGGAATTGGCTGCAGTAGTGATTGCTCTGAAGATCTGGAGACACTATTTGTATGGCGCTTAACTAGAAGTTTTCTCTGACCACAAAAGTTTAAAGTATATTGATGAGAGAAACTTTTACGTGGTCTAGAAAATTGCGGATAAATCCTCGTTGCAAGTATAGTTTCTAAACCTTCAAAAGTCCTTTCATACAAACGTTTTGGTTGTCACAAGTAACAAACCCCTTTGAAATTGATAACCGAGTATTCAAACCTCGGGTCGTCTTCTCAAGGAATTGCAGGGAGGTGTTCTTATTATTGGTTATGAGTTTGTAAATTGGAGTTTTTGGATCAAGGTAAAAACTTAGAAAATCAATGGCAGAGGGAATAAAATAATAACAATAAACATAAACTTTTGGCAAGGTATTAGAAATTGGAAGTCCAGACCAAGTTATCCTTATCAATGATAATGAAAATTGAATCTTAATTTCACTTAGTTAACCTTTGCTATAACAAGGGAAGGTCAAGCGACTAATTAGTTAGATCTTTGAATCCTAGTTAATTCCTAAGAAAAGGTTGAGATTATTGAAGATCAATTCAATTAGCAAGGATAACAATTATCAATTATGCTATTGAGTTGGATAATTCCTGAGTTACTAATTTCTTAACCAAGACCAAAAGGGAAAATAAAGCAAAATTAAGTCTGAAAATACCTCGAATTGCATTCACAAAAGAACTTAAATCTAACATACAAATTAAATTGGAGAAATAAATAAAAAGAACATTGAACCTGGGATTGAGAGTTACTCCTAAAACTAAGAGAAGTCCTAAATCCTAATCCTAAGAGAGAGGAGAGAACCTCTCTCTCTAAAAACTACATCTACTCCTAAAATTGTGAATATGAGAGCCTGATGATGAATGGATGCATTTCCCCACTTTATAGCCTCTAATCTGTGTTTTCTGGGCCGCAAACTGGGTCAGAAATAGCCCGAAATTCGCTGGTTGTGAATTCAAACACACTTATTTTCGTCACTGCAACGCGGCCGCATGGGTCACGCGGTCGCGTCACCTAGCGTCAGGGCAACTATAGCATATTATATATCAAATCGAAGCTCCGGGCGTTAGCTTTCCAACGCAACTGAAACCGCGTCGTTTAGACCTCTGTAGCTAAAGTTATAGCCATTTGAGTGCGAAGAGGTCAGGCTGGACAGCTTAGCAATTTCTCCAACTTCTTGTATTCCTTCCACTTTTGCATGCTTCCTTTCCATCCTCTGAGCCATTCTTGCCCTGTAATCTCTGAAATCACTTAACACACATATCAAGGCATCTAATGGTAATAAGAGAGGATTAATAATAAGCAAATATAGGATCAAAGAAGCATGTTTTCAATCAAAGCACATAATTAGGAAGGCAAATGTAAAACCATGCAAATATTACGAATAAGTGGGTAAAGAGTTGATAAAATCCACTCAATTGAGCACAAGATAAACCATAAAATAGTGGTTTATCATATATCTTTGATTAGAAGGATCTTAATATGCGACAACGAAGGTGGATGGAGTTCCTGAAGGACTATGATTTTAAGTTAAGTTATCACCCAGAAAAAGTGAACGTGGTGGCAGACGCCTTGAGTAGGAAGAATTTGAGTATCTCTTGGATGATGATAAAGGAAGAGAAGCTACTTACGAAATTTGAGGACCTTAAGTTGGCTATGACTGAGATGTTAAGTGGAGTCCGTTTGGCGCAGTTGCATATAACACCAGATTTTAAGATTAGGATTTAGCAAGCACAAGCACAGGACTCAGATATGATGACGATGCTGAGACGGATGAAAGTAGAGGAACCAGAAGCTGTAAGACTAGATCGTAGTAGTCTCTGGAGATACAAGGACAGAATTTGTGAGCCTAGCTCTGGAGATTTGCGGCAAAAGATTCTTGCAGAAGCCCATCAAAGTAGATTTTCTATGCATCCTGGAATGACAAAGATGTATCAAGATTTGAAACAAATGTTCTAGTGGCCAGGCTTAAAGAAAGAGGTAGCTGATTATGTCTCAAAATGTTTAACCTGCCAAAGAGTGAAGGTGGAACATCAGAAGCCGTCAGGAACCCTGCAACCCTTAGAAATACCACAATGGAAATGGAAGCAGATCACTATGGATTTTGTCACAGGATTGCCAAGGACCTCAACAGGACACGATGCCATTTGGGTAATTGTGGACAGGTTGACAAAGTCAGTGCACTTCCTTCCGATTCGAGTTGATTATACTTTAGAAAGGCTGGCACGGATATATATTCAAGAAATCATACGATTGCATGGAATACCTTCATCAATTGTTTCAGATCGAGATCCGAGGTTTACTTCCAGATTCTGGGGAGCTTTCCAGAAAGCATTGGGAACAGAATTGCACATGAGCACAGCATACCATCCTCAGACAGACGGACAATCAGAGCGAACAATCCAGACATTGGAAGACATGTTAAGATCTTGTGTGATGGATAACCAGGGCAGTTGGGATAGGTATTGCCATTGGTTGAGTTCATCTACAACAACAGTTACCAACAAAGTATCGGGATGGCACCATATAAAGCTCTCTACGGAAGGAGATGTCAGACACCACTGTGTTGGAATGACGACGGAGAAGCTAGTGTCTTAGGTCCAGACTTAGTGCAAGAAACTACTGAGAAGATAAAGGGGATCCGCCAGAAGATCCAGACAGCACAAAGCCGTCAAAAGAGCTATGCCGATAATAGACGTAGACCCTTAGAGTTTAGTGAAGGATACCATGTTTTTCTTAAAGTAACCCCGATTACTGGAATAGGTAGAGCCTTTAAGACTAAAAAGCTTAACCCTCGATACATAGGACTTTTCCAAATACTTAAAAGAGTCGGTCTAGTAGCTTATCAAGTAGCCCTTCCTCCATATCTATCAAACCTTCATGATGTTTTTCATGTCTCGCAACTTAAGAAATATATTCCCGATGAGAATCACATTTTACAACCAGAGACAATACAGTTACGAAACGATTTGACATATCAAGTATCACCAGTTCAGATCGTAGAAAGAAGTGATAAGCAATTGAGAGGCAAGACTGTTCGCTTAGTCAAAGTAGCTTGGGGACAAAGAGGAGAAGAAGAGCACACTTTGGAACTGGAAGATAAGATGAAAGATGATTACCCGCATCTATTCTCAGGTAACTGAAATTTTGAGGGCAAAATTTTCTTTTAGGAGTGTAGAATGTAACAACCTTCATTTTCGAGTACGCGAGATCTTTTCTGAAAGTACGAATTTCTCCGGAAGATCAGTAAGGGGAAAACCTTTGATATATCATCAAGTATCTCAATCCCCATTGTCATTATGTCATCTTTAAGCTAGAACCTTTTCCGAGGCAAGCTCGATAATGCGGTCACGAAGAACCTAGTTTTTGAACCGTATCGTAGGAGTTTTGACTCGGTTTTCGTAAATAGTGTCAGTTTGACGAACCGGACTCGATTTATGAGAGAAGAGAGATAGTAGGATGATATTATCATTATATTAGTATTAGAAGCTTCTTAAATGATATTATAAGGTTACCTGGTTAGTTTTAGTTAAAAATAGAAAATCAATTTAACCGGGTTCACAGTTTACTGGTGCAGCTTAGCACTAGCACTCTCTGATGACTTTAGAAATGGTAAGGCCTCATTATACATGTCTTATTCTCACCTGAGATATTTTAATAATATTTTAATCCACCTCCAAGCCAACCAATCACAACTCACCCTACATCCTCAAAACCCCCAAGGCTGGCTCATTTTCACTTTGTGGCCGAAAATAGGAAGAGAGAAAAAGAGAGAAAAGTTCTTAGTTCCAAATCTTCAAAGCTTGATTTCTGCTGAACTAAAACTCAAATCAAAATTCCAATCCAACCAAAATAATCCTCTCTTCTTTTTCTACATGATCATATGACTTATCAAGGCTGGAATCAAGGTGAGTTGGCTGCACCATCTCTCTTTTGATTCGGTTTCAAGGAAACATGTTTAAACATGTGTTTTCTTGATGTTCTTCCTTAGGAATCATGCTTAACTTGACTTGAGGGCCAAGAAATGTGACTTTCTAGAAAGTCTAAGGTTAGAAATCACCTCATAACGTGCTGAAGGATATTTGGTTAGTTGAGGGTTTTTGGATTTAAAGTTGTTCTTAATGTGATTTAGGAGGAAAAAGTGCTAAAGGACCACCTGAAAGTCTAACTGAATTAGGAGTAGCAAAACCAGGTAGGGTGTAACGAAATTAATCTTGATTATTTGTGTTTGAGTTGTGTGAATGTTGTATGATTTGGCTGTGCTAAAAATTGGTTGCATATATGATTGATTCTTGGTGAAAATTTGGTGAAATTTTGATGAAATTTGATGAAATTCAAGCTTTAAGTTCATGTTCTTGGGGCAGCTGGAAAAATAAAACCATAAGCTTAAATTGAGGTTCAATTTATGTTGAAATCATGTAGAAAAGATGGGGTTTTAGTGGCTGCTAATTTATTATGAATTATAGTAAAAATCGATTGCTGAAAAGACTGAAAAACGGGTAAAAACAGAGAAAGAATCTGAAGAATTTATGAAGAACATGAAGAACACTTTGAATGTGATGAAGAACAATGAAGAACAGGCTTTAGATCCTTAAAAGGGCAAGGAAGTAAAATTTTTGGTGTTTAAGGGGTTATTTGGTAATTTCTGAAAGTTAGGGTGGTAAAAGTAGAAATATTAAAAGTTACGGGTGGTAAAAAGTGAATTTTAAAGGTTAAAAGTAAAAGGTAAATTAATTTTCGAAAATTAATGATAAAATAATAAATAATAATAAAATATTAAATAATAATATTTAATTTAAAATAATATTTTAATAAAAATAATAAAATAATGCGGAAAAGGCAGTTTTCTGTAAAAGCTTTAGAAAGACAACTTTAAGCGCAGAATCTCATAATTACCTTCATAAAACACTTAGGGAGTGGTAAAAACATATTAGTGAGGTAAAGATAAATAAAAGATAAAAAGTTGAAGAAAAGATAAAAATCGAAGAAAAAGTCTGTAAAGTTTTAATGACAGAAAAACAGACAGAGACTAGTGAACGAACTAGGGCAACATAGTTAGTCCTTGAATTGCGAATAGGGTTAGGTATTATATGAAAAGTTAAACTGTTTCAGTATAGACTTAATGAACCTATACTTGGGGCAGGCTAACTAATAATACCGAAATTTACATAAGCTTTAAATACATACGTTAAACAGAGAAAGCAGAATAAAGTACGGAAGTGCAGAAAAAAGAACAAATAGAGCAGAATAAAGAGACAAAGCGAAGAGAGTTACATGATAAAGAGCAGAGGACCTATTGAGAGGTCATTTGTTGCATTAAGACAACCTCAGAGATATCTATATGTTCATCTGCTGCATTGTGGCAGTCAGATAGATAATGGTGTGACCACTGAGAAACGCTTTCCTGCGATACAGATCCATATTTTATTTCTATAAGACAGAAGAGTTATTTCCTGCTACAGAGTACCGTGACCACCTGTTCCATTTCTGTAGTAGAAGAGGGGTTATTTCCTGAATACAGAAGGTGTTTCGGCATACATCCCTGCAGTGGCAGATGTGTTATTTCCTGCGTGCAGTGGACCCTGTGGTGGCAGAGGGGTTATTTCCTGTACACAGGGGTATTGCCAACAGGAAAGCCATATTCGGTTGGTAATGCCGGGTTACGTCGGGAGCGGGTAGAAACCGACAAATGAGCTCATTACCTGCACTAGGACTAGACATGCATCATTCTTGTCTGCGCATTATTCTCTGTTGCATTCCTACTTGTGTGTGATCTATTTCTTTATGTTTGTTTGCTTGAGTGCTATGTCTGTGCTTTATCTTCTTGTATTCTCTTTCTTGTGTTCTGTTCTTTATTTTTCTATCTATTTTTAACTTTTGTTCACTACTTTACTGTATTCTATTACCCATCTACTAATCGAGATCGAATAAATGAATGTAACTAATAACCCCGACCCTACTAAGGACTCCCCAGTTCTTACCCCTTCTCTCCCTTCCTCCCCCTCAGATGGAGACGGGCGTGATCTTCTATGAGTTCGAGGACCCTTATGTCTACGAGGATCCGGTACATCACAGTTACTTCATCATGGGATTGGAGCCTCATATTAGACGATATGCGTTACCTAATCAAGCTTTTCAACATCCTCTATCTAGCCCGCATTTTGACCCTGATGCTCCTTACGACTTTCCCTTATCCTGGTTACATCCTGAAGCACCTGTACATCCTTTTCCTGATGGTCTCCCCTATACCAGCTCAACCTTTGAATGAGGCGGTACCTGAGCCTATCATTCCTGATGAGCCTGAGTTAGCTGGTGACTACGTACCTGCGATACCACCAGAATTAGATTTTTCCCCTGAGCCGATCCCTGATTTTCCACAACTTGATGAGCCGGCACTACCGGACGGTGGGGTAGCCCCTATATACGCGAACGGACCTGTGCTCGCGAATGGTTTTATACATAGTGACAGCAGTGTTTCTGGTGGATCTGAGGGTATAGCTGTAGTTGCGGACGATGAGGAGGAGGAGGATCCTATGACAAAGATAGAGCAGGATGAGGAGATGGACGAGGCTCGCGATGATTCTCCAAACGGCCACATGTAGATATAGTTTGACAGCCGTAGGGGCATTCTTTTGATGACACTCTAGTCTGACATTATCTGATAGTTAGTCTCTCACTTGTGTTAGTACACCCAAGAGCTAGGAGATATATAGTGGTTAGGCTAGCCTGGGTGCCATTTTAGCGGCTTTTTGTATGGGCCAGGCCCTGGGAGTGTCGTGTATATATTAGCTACGTAGGTTGATGAGGATGTGAACTAACTTGATCTTTGTAAACGCTACCTATTTTGATATAGTGTTCATGATGTATATTATCAGTTCTGTGTCTATGTTTCTTTATGCTTCCTTATTATTTCTGTCAATGTATGCTTGTTTATTTTTACATTATCATCCGCAGCGAATAACAAAAAATTTACTCGTAAAATTTGTAACGTTCTAACAAGGCACAGGCTCATATATTAAATAATAGATAATAGTTAGTAAGGACAAGTTGGTAACACTTAGCTTCTTGTATGACCATGGCATACCGGAAATTGGGTCGTTACACTTGATCTCATAACCAATAATTGAGCACTCGATTGTAATTCCTAGGGAGAACGACCTGGGAGTTTAAATACTCTTGGTTATTTTTTGTTGATTGTGACAATCCTTTACTTTAAACTTTGATATTGGTTGATTGTGGATTTGAAACTATATTTGCAACGAGATTCTCTTTTGTGAAATTCTAGATCAACAATAATTCTCACATCAAATTTTTGGTGCCGTTGCCGGGGATTTGCAATGTGTGCTTGTTATTGGTTATTGTTCATATGTGAATATTGTGAATAGTTGCTTTTTGCTTGCATGCTAGTTTTAGTTTAGGAGCTTGTTTTTCTTATTAGCTTTTGTTTTTTTTTTTCCTTTTTACTATGAATTCTCATCCCTTTGGCTATGAGTTTGGTTCAAAATATGTTGTAGGAAATGAAAGCTTCAATGAAAATTTGCATCAAGGAATTGGAGATCGAAGGTGGGAGTAGGCTCAATCATATAGCATATCTTCTTGGCAACAGCCTCCTCCGGTTTCTTATGGGTACAATCCAACTCTTAATGCATACCAATCTAATGGATGTGGTGAACCTCATTGTGGTTGTTAACCACAACCACCATATACTTATAACCCCCCTCCTCAACATAGGTTTCAACAACCTTACTCACAAGTCCCATACCATCATTCACCTCCATATGATCCTAACCTATACCCACCATACCAACAACCATATGAACCGTATTTAGAGTCACCACAAATCCAACATCAACACCACTACTAACAAGAACCACTAATCCCATATATACCACCTCAAGACTCTCACCAATATGAACCACCTTTCAACTATGACACCTCTCTTCCAAACAATGAACCCTCTTTTCCACCACCGCCTTCATTGGATGAATTGCTCAAACCCCGAATGCAAGAACAAAAAGATCTCTATTCTTGTCTTCAAAAGCAAGAAGAAGAGGATCAAAAGGAGCTAAAGGGGTTGGAAACCATGGTGGCTACCATGACGGAAGCCGTTAACCGCATAGCCTCCCACCGACGCTCATGCGATCAAAGTACTCCATTGACGAATGTGGAGGATCAACCCAAGAGCGTAGTGAGGAAGTGAACTTGGAGCTTTAAGGTGAAGAAGAGGAGTTGAAGCAAGAATTGCAACAAGAGGAGAAAGTTGAGATAATTGAGCTGGAAGGAGAGGTTGAAGAATTAGGAGAGGGTAATCAAGAAATGAATTTGATCATCGGTGAATTCTTGTCTACACTAACTAATCTCCTTGATGATCTTGTTGAACCTTCTGTCGTTGGGAATGAAAGCAAAGTTGAGGAAGAATGTGCACAATCTCCAAAATAAATTTTGAGCAATGAAGAAGTAGAAGAAGTTGTTAAGCAAAGAGAGGAAAGTGGAAAGGCTTGTCATGAGGTGAAAGTATTCCAAGAAGAGCACAAGGAAGTAGAAACCACAAGGCCGTTGGGAGCCTCTCTTCCTATGTCACCATCATCCTTTACACCATCGAAGTGGGTAAAATTCATATCCCTTAGCTTTCTCATTCCACTTGAATATGGTTTGCTTGAGACAGATGGTCAACTTAGGAATATTTGTGGATTGAAGAGTAAGAGAGATTTATGTGGTTGTTGGCAAAATAATGTTAGGCTCATTAATATTGAAGCCTCAATGTCTAAGTGCAAGGGGCGGTATGGAACTCAATTGATAGGATCTAGGAAGATGCTTTGGTGTTTACTTGAGAATTCGGATCACTTGCCATCCAATTGGAATTGTCATGATCAACTTGAAGACAGGTGTGAAAATAAGATATGGGATCCTGGATTACAATATGAATATCAACTTTGGGAGCTCATGGCTTGTGAAGAACTCCATCAAAGTTTGGTGCAATTGAATTGGAATCTTGGAACACTTTACAAATCCCAACATTGTTGGAAGTTCAAGGATGAGTACAAGCACAAGCCACCATGACAAGGAGCTTCCCAAATATCCAACTTAAGGACTTAAAATAAAAGTGTTAGGTGGGAGACACCCCACCATCGTAAACCCTTTTCATTTTTCTCTTTTGTATATATTGGTAAATAAGTTTAATTTCATGTTTAGTTTGGTTGGTTGAGTCTATTTGGTAGTTTAGTATGTCTAATAAGGTTTGGTGATGTTTTAGTAACTGTTTGGATGTTTGCAATGCTTGGTTTGGTGCTAAAACTTGAAAAATTTTTAAAAACAGAGCACCCTGTCATACGTACGCATGACCCACGCGTACACATGACCCTACGATTCCAAACACTTCCACGTACGCACCCATATCACGCGTACGCATACCACCCAGGCAGAGAGCACCTTCTGCGTCCCTGCTTCTCGTGTACGCATGCTTTTCCCCATGTCACGCGTACACGTGACGTCCGCGTAAGCGTCACCTCCTTCTTTTCTCCTGTCACGCCTACGCATGCCAAACGCATATGCATCGCTTGTTATTTCTCACCTACCACGCTTACACGTACGCCTGGGTTTGAAATCATTAACCCTTACGCGAAGATCCCTAGCGTTAGTCGCGTCCCCTTTCATCCCTCTCTTCTAACGTCTCTCTATTTCTCCTACTACCACCCCAATCCACCATTAAAGCCAACCATCATCACACACCACCGCCAAGCCATCGCCGCCGGCAAACCGCCACCGCCGACCGGCCCTCTTCCCTCTTCCTCTCATTTTCTTTTTTTCACTTCTCCCTTTTCCCCTCTCTTCCTTGTCACCACAACCAGCATCACCGCCGTGGCCATCCATTCGCCGCCAGCGCCCCCTCAGTCTAGCAACCACCTTCTTTCTTCCCTATCCCCTCTTTCCTTCTTCTCCATTTCACTTCCCTTCCTCGTCTTTGTACCCAAACAGAACCCCTGTGTTTCCCTATTTCTGAGTTCCACCACTGCCGATTCTACTTCCATCACCGCCACCAACAGCCGTCTCTGGGTCGGCAATGCTCTACCCCTGCTTCACCTTCCTTGTCTGTCATCCCTTGCCATTCCTGTTTCTGCTTCTTCCTTCCTAGGTTTCCCCCTGCTTCCCTTTTCTGAGTTCTGTTAATATTCTGTTAAGGTAGTTTAATTAGTTTGGTTAATTTTTGTTAGTTAGATTAGTTGAAAATTCATGTTAGTAGATTTTATGTGGTTAGGTAGTTAATTGATATTGTAGTGGATTTAGCTTTGAATTTTTGCAGTTTATGTTGTCTGGATGGATGAATTCATGCCTTGTTTTGATTGATTGATGATCATGCTCTTATGGTGTTAAAAATTGTGAATTGCTGCTGGTTACCAATTGTGCTTGTTGCTGTCTAATTCTTATGAACTTATTGTGCTTCATGCTTGTTTGAGTTATCTTGAATTAATATGGGTTGGTTTTTATGTTGTTTTAATTCGGGAACGTCCAACTTACTGCCGGAATGCTGCCGAAATTTTTCAAATTTTTTGTGTTACTTGGATCCCAATTTGTGAAGTGGATTTGGTAATCTGTTGCTTTAGTTCTGTTTTGTTACTAAATTCAATTCATGAATGGCTCGGTTAGCATTTTCGTTTTCTTTTTGTCCCCTTATGTTACATTGCTTGATAAATGGCAACAAGGAGCTATTTGATGGACACCTTGTTAACCAACCGTTTGAGAATAACCTCTATGTTTTAAGTTATCAAGTTAGGTAAAAAATCTTTTCCCTTCATGGTTTAGTTTCAATTCTCTTTTCTTCAACCATTGAAGCCTATATTTCAGAAGTTTTCTATTTGACCTAATCTTGTTAATTGAGGTTCATTAAAATTGTTAAAATTGGTGCAATTTCACTTTTGTAACCTTTTGAATGATGTTTTTGTTTCAATACCATTTAGGTTACATTAAGTGCCAATTCTTAATCTTTTCACACCAATTTCAGGATTTTGTGATCAAACACATTGATGATGAATAGTATCTTCCTTTGGTGTTTTCTTTGTTTTATTCATTTCATCATCAATGACTTGCATTTTGTTACATGAGTGTGAGTTTGCTTGTCCTTTAAAATTTTTGGATATTATCTTGGTTAAGAACAATATTTGCTATGCTATTACCTTTTTCATTTTCTTTTTCTAACTTTTGCTTTTAACTAACTCTTTAATCTTTTCTGTTTTATTTTCCTTTTTTAAACTAACTCTTTTACTATTCTTTTAATACATAGAAATTTTGTTTCTTAACGGACAAGCAATTTGGTTTTCATTATACTCAATTACTTGGAATGTAAATTCTGTTTTATTTTGACTTCTGTTTTCTTCCTATTCCAAGTAATTACACTCTTATCAACTCACTTCATGCATAAGCCTTGAATTCCTCTATTTTGTCTGTTGTTTGCTTGTTATATTATTTTTACCTTCATTGCCTGTGTGTATATTTGATATTCCGTATCTTGTAAATTTTCTTCTTCAGGATGTTTGATGAAAAAGGAAAAGGAAAGGCTAAGGCCACCTCTAGTAAGAGAAAGAGATCACAGTCATCCGCTGAGTTAGCAGATGCAACACTGTCTTCTAAGAGGTAGCTTACTGTGAAGGAGAAGGAACTTGTGGATTGAGGTTTCCACAATTCCTAAAGCAGAACCTCCACAAGGAGAGGGAACTTGTGGTACCAGCTGACATGACACAGTTTACTGAGCGTCGGATTGAGCAGCATGGTTGGGTGTTTTTGGACAGAGAGTTGGTCAGAGTAAACTCATCTTAGATCCAAGAATTCTACTGTAACTACTACCGGGCGACCTTAGATGCAGTTCAGCTCAGAGGCAGATAGATTCTAGTGACAGGGGAGACAATTGAAGATATCCTCCACTATTAGCTGAGAATTAGTGATAATGATGACTTCTATAAGGCTGAGGAGGCGATTCAGCCTATGGATTTTGACTGGATGCAGTACTTCATACTATTTCTATTCATCCTGATGTTCAGTTAGTGTATGGAACATCGAAGCCGACTCCATGGGGCATCAGGGTGATGATCTGTCCATAGAGGATAGGGTATGGCAATAGATCATGAGTAACTACGTCATGCTTAGCACTCATGAGTCAGAGGTGCCAGCAGATATGGCTATTCTGATTTGGTGTGTCTTGGAAGGGAAGGAGTTATACCCTATAAGACTCATCAAGAGATACATGTCCCGAGTCCATGTCAGAGGCACTTTAGCATTTCCATGTTTGATCACTAAGTTGGCTCACCGAGCTGAGGTACCCTGGGTACAGGGAGATGAGACGCCGTCAGTTTCCGATATAAAGAAGGTTATCCCACAAGGTAAATGGTTTGGAGATCATCTAGCTGCCAGACGATAGGGTGGCTAGGCATTGCCTACTCCTACAGAGGCAGCCACATCCTCAGTAGCACCCTCAACAGGACCTTCCGCACCTTCAGCACCTCTGAAACCAGTACCACCATCATCTACTTCAAGCCGATCTACCGTCTAGTGCAGCGCCTTTTTGAGTGTATCGATTAGATGGAACGTCGCAACCAGCGACGTTATCAGCAAATGGAACGTCGCAACAAGCGACGTTATGCACATTTGAGGCTGATTGTGACTTTTGGCAGAACTGATATTCCCTCTGAGCCTGACACCCCTTCGGAGCATTCTGATAAGGAGGAGGCCCAGCATGAGGAAGCCTAGCATGACCAGCCAATAAAGCCACAGGCACCTGCAGGAGACGGTGGACATGATGGCGATGACCCCTTTCCCCCGGCTTGATTTGGTGAGCATCGAGGATGATGCTAATCTTTAAGTGTGGGGAGGCTGCCTCATTGGCTGAGTTATTATTTTGGTAAACCATTCCATTCCAGATACTCTTATTTTATTTTTAGTACTTGCACTTTTAGTTTAGTATGCTTTTTTATTTTTGTACATATTTGTTGTGTTGAATGCTTTTTAGTTTATCGCACTCTACACTTTTGCTTGTATATATTTTAGATTTTTAATTAGTTTGCATATTTTTATGTTGGTAGTATATAGATATATATAGTTATTGTAGTGGATTAGTTATGATTGGAAATACGCATATTTAAACCTAGTTTATTCCGATACACGAGAAATTCATTGGGTTGAAAATGGGAAATAAACATAGGATTTTCTATTTTTTCAGAATCACATCATATTATATTATATATATAAAGAATAAATGTTAGTCAATTTGATGAAATTTCCAAGAAATTCTTTCTTTCTCCAAAAAGGATTTTAAGATTCAAATTATATTGGGTTAAAATTTTTCATAGAGACTTGCATGATTCATATATTATGGAATATGGTTTTTGAGCTAAAAAAAAAAAGCACAACCTGTGAGTTTGAGCCTAATGGTATAGTTACATCATTTAACCATAATTTTGATTCTTTTGTGTCTCTTCTCTATGATTGCAATCTTTGGTTTGTTTAATTATATATGTCCATTATTTAGTGCATATTCATGCATTTGTGTGATTGATGCCATCACTTCATTATAGCCCACTTAACCCAAATAGCCTACCATTTCATTTACCTTTGTTTGCCACTTTGAGCCTTTTTAATCCCCTTTTGTTCTTTACATTACTACATCACTAACCTTAAGCAGAAAAATAATTAATTGTCCTATTTAAATCTTTGGTTTGCTTAAGAGAGTGAGTGTGTGTGTCAACTAAGTGTGGGGAAAATGTAAGAACTTTGGTTGATGAAAATGTATTTTGTGCTTATTGAGAATTATTGGGAATTTGGGTGTATACTCATGTAATGGTATGAAAACCATATGCATTGATATCTTTTGTATATATTAAAAATAAAGAAAAGAAAAAGAAAAAGAAATAATAAAAAAGGGACAAAATTACCCCTATGAGAAATTCAATAAAAAGCAATGCATATGTGATGAATTGAATTTAATGCATGAGTGTGTGTATATGTAAAAGTGAGATTATTGGTAGCTAAGCTTAACATTAGAATGGTATAGAGTGTGTATGTGTTAGGTGGTGCGCATTTGTACGCAAAACCCACGCTATTTCATACAATAGCAGCAGTACCAGCAAGTGCACTGAGTCGTCCAAGTAATACCTGAGCGAGTTAGGGTCAATCCCATAAGGATTGTGGCTTGAAGCAAGCTTACGGTTGTCTTGCAGGTCTTAGTCAGGCGGAATCAGAAGGTTGTGATTGTGAAACTATGAAGACATATAACTAATAAAGATATCTAACAGGAATAGGAATAGAGTTGAGAGTCGAAGTTGCTTTATCTTTCTAAATAAACTCTGGTACTACTCTCTTCTTTTCTTGTAAATGATCTTCTTCTATGGCAGGCTGTAAGTGATCAAAGCCACGCCAATGGTCCTTGATCTCCTCTGCTACAGGTTGAACACCATTGTCCGTGGTCATTCAATCTGACGGAGGGTGAAGCTCTTAGCAAATCATTTTCTTGGCGATCCTACTCAAAACGCCACAGACAAGGTCGAATCTTCCGGATCAGAGAACGCTGCTTCTATGGATTCTAGCCTATACCACGGAGACCCTAATCTCCCCTGAACTGGTGTCTCAAGAAGTCTACAACGAAATCGTGGATTAACCATCTGAGAGATGTATAAACATAGCTGTTGGCTCGTACTTTTCGGCCAAGTATTCACACGAACCCAAGTAGACGCGGGTATTTATTAGGCACGTTCTTCTTAATGTGATGAATAGTGCTAATTTGTCAGATCATCCTATTTATCACGACGAAGATCAGATATACATCTTAGAGATAGATCAAACACGGATCGAAGAAGAAGAAATAGTACTTTTATTAATTCATGACACTCAGCAGGGCTCCTCCCCTCAACCTAGGAGGTTTAGAAACTCATATTGAGGTAAAAATACAAAGGAAAAATGGAAATAGAACTGAATGGTGGTAAAAGTGTCTAAGTGTGTTTGAATAACATGAATCTAATCGCTTAAATACTAAACAGATGACTAGTAAGGGTAAAGCAGTCTATTTAGTGCTAAAATCCACTTCTGAGGCCCACTTGGTGAGTGTTTGGGCTGAGATTTAATGAGATCCACGTACTATGAGACTCCTTGGGCATGGAATGCCAGCTAGGGGGTTCTCTCTAGGCCTTTGGATGCTGGGCTCTGCTCTTTGGGCGCTGGACGCCTGGAAGGAGGGCAGGAAGCTGGCGTTGGATGCCAGTTTTGGGCCTTCTAATCCGAAGCAAAGTATGGACTATTATATATTGCGAGAAAGCTCTGAAAGTCAGCTTTCCATAGCCGTTTAGAACGCTCCATTTGGACTTCTGTAGCTCCAGAAAATCTCTTCTGAATGTAGGCAGGTCAGATTTGGACAGCATCTGCAGTGCTTCCTCTATCTCTGAATCAAACTTCTACTCCAGCACCTCAATTTCAGCCAGAAAATACCTGAAATTGCCTAAAAATACAAAAACTCATAATAGAATCTAAAAATGTAAATTTAACACTAAAACCTATAAAAATTTAATAAAAACTAAATATAAAAACTACCAAAAACTATATGAAAATGATGTCAAAAAGCATATAAAATATCCGCTCATCACAACATCAAACTTGAACCATTGCTTGTCCCCAAGCAACTAAAAACACAGTAAAATAAAAAGAAGATTAAGATACAATAAATTTCTCAGTTTCAAATGAAGCTTAGTTACAATCTGATGAGCGGGACTTAGTAGCTTTTTGCTTCTGAATAGTTTTGGCATCTCACTATCTAGTGAAACTCAGAGATGTTGGCATCTTTAGGAACTTAGAATCCAAATGATATTGTTGACTCTCTTAGATAAGCTTATTTTGATTCTTGAAGACAGCTTTCAGAGTCTTGGCCGTGACCCTAAGCACTCTATTTTCCAGTATTACCACCGGATACATTCATGCCACATACACTTTAACTGGGTGAACCTTTTCAGATTGTCACTCAGCTTTGCTAGAGTCTCCAGATAGAGGTGTCCATAGTTCTTAAGCACACTCTTTTTGCTTTGGACCACGAATTTAACCGCTCAGTCTCAAGCTTTTCACTTGACACTGATGCCAGGGAATCTTGGTCAGTTTTACTGACCTTTTCTTTACTGTTTTTAGAGTAGTTTCATGCATTTCTTTAGGAAATAAGCTAGTTTTGGGTAGATATTCACCTACACCTTGATTCAAGCATACATTGTGCATTTTACATTATTTCATGAGGATTTTGCATGAATTTAGTGACAAATTGTATGCTGCATTACCCATGACTTGGACTAGAACTTTGATGCACTCTATTGCTTGATTTCAGGACCAAAGGAAGCAAGGAAAGGGAGGTAACTTGCAAGGTTAATGAGAAAAGTGATTGCCAATAACACTCTCAAAGCCATCATTGCCCACATTAAGAGTCACATTAACTAAGTTAACGTGCACTCTAACGTGGAGAAGGGAAGTTGAGCCAACGTTAGTGACACTTAACATTGTCACTAACGTTGGCAAACACTCATGAGTGGCCACGTTAGAGCCCACGTTAACCTAGTTAACGTGGCCTCTAACGTTAAAGGAGGAAGAGAAGCCAACGTTAGTGACATTCAACATTGTCACTAACGTTGGCCTAAGGATGCAACACACCACGTTAAATCCCACGTTAACTTGGTTAACGTGGGAGCTAACGTAAGAAGTGAGAGTTGTCGACAACGTTAGTGACACTCAACATCGTCACTAACGTTGGAAGCAACCACACAACCCAAGGAGCCACGTTAACTTCCACGTTAACTTAGTTAACGTGGAAGCTAACGATGAGGAATGAATAATGAGCCAACGTTAGTGACACTCAACATTGTCACTAACGTTGGGATGGCTAAGAATGGCCACGTTAGAAGCCACGTTAACCTAGTTAACGTGGACTCTAACGTGAGATGTAGGGGCACATTGGAACGTTAGTGACAATGTTGAGTGTCACTAACATTCTCGAAGGTTGGCAAGGCCACGTTAGAAGCCACGTTAACCTAGTTAACGTGGGCTCTAACGTAAGGCAAAGGGGTACATTGGAACGTTAGTGAAAATGTTAAGTGTCACTAACGTACTCGAACTTATACTTTCACTAAATGTTAACATCCCTAACGCCCTGAGCTAAAGTCTCTGCCCACTTAGCACTTTCTCTCTGCAAGTAAAGCCAAGCCCAAATGAAGAAAAGAACTGCTTCAAACTCAAGATCCAAAGGCCCAAGACTTGAAGAGCCAACTAGAAGCTGAGAGAAATAGTATATATAGGAGTAGCTTTGAATTGTTAAGGAGTTCTAGAGGCTGGAAAAAGAGAACTACTCTCTGTATTTTATTTTTCTCTGCAATTTCTAGTTCTATGATGTATTCTCCATCTTTATTTTCATTTTCAAGAGCTATGAACAACTAAACCCCTTTCATTGGGTTAGGGAGCTCTGTTGTAATTTGATGGATCAATACTAATTTTCATTATTCTTCTTCTATCTTTTCTCTTGATTTTACTTGAAAGCTTTCGATCTTCATCCAATTGAGTAGTTATCTTGGAAGAAAAGCTATTCAAACTTGGATCTCTTTTGAACCTTGAAAGAGGAATGAAGAGATCAAGCTAGAAATGCTTTCTCATGCTGGACCGAATTGGGTTTGGATGGGTATATGACTATAACCCTCTCAATACTTGATTTGGGAAATGCATGTGGTATAATCAGTGACCATACTTCATCTCTTCTCATGAGCAATTGACCAAGGAATTGGCTATTGATCAAGATTTGAGAGATTGAATTGCAAGAAATTGTAATTCAATCACTTAAGATTGCCAAGGAGATCAATGAGTGCATTGATTGAGGAAGAGATAAAAATGAACTTGATCCGGAGAATTGCAACATCTCCTAAGCCCAATGAACTCCCCATCTCTGATCTTACCCATTCTCTTTAATTTCTTCCATTTACTTTTATGAGCAAATCCCCCATTCCCATTTACAATTCTGTAATTTATTTTCAGTCATTTACTTCCAGTCCTTTAATTCTAGCATTTACTTTTCTGTTATTTACATTCCCGCCATTTTATCTTCTGCAACTCTCAACCCAAATTCTGGATTCGCTCAACTAGAACATTCTTCTAATTAAAGTTGCTTGATCAATCAATCCCTGTGGGATTCGACCTCACTCTATTGTGAGTTTTTACTTGACGACAAATTCGGTACACTTGCCGAAGGGAGATTTGTTGTGAGACAAGTTTTCCGTGCATCAAGTTTATGGCGCCGTTGCCGGGGATTGATTATGCATCAACAATGATTAAATTGGAAGATCACTAGATTAAGCATTTTTATTTTTGTGAATTCATTTTCTGTTTGAGTGATTTACTTTTTGTTTTAGTTAAACTTCTTCCCTTCCCCCTCTGCTCTTTTGTTTTTCTTTGTTATTTCCAATTCTGTTTGCTAACCCACTAACTGTTTGATATATTGCATCACCCACAACTAACAGTAATTCTAACATAAATACTTTCTGCACCTATCTTTTCTTGCTTGCACTTGATGGTTGTATGACAGGGAGAAGAAGCGGGGCTTCAACTTCCTTCGATTCTGAACCTGAGAGGACCTTCCTTAGATTAAGGAGGGAGGCAAGAGGAAAGAAAGTGGTTGGTGCTGAGGAAGAAGAGGAATTCTTTGAAACAAACATGGAAGACAACATGGAAAACCATCATGAAGAAGAGGATCACAACCATGGGGGAGGAGGTAGAGCAAATCATGCTGGGGAGGATAGAAGAATTTTGGGCTCTTACATCAATCCAAACCCAGGCAATTGTGGAAGTAGCATCCAAAAGCCAACAATCCATGCCAACAACTTTGAACTTAAACCACAGCTCATCACCCTTGTTCAGAACAACTGTTCGTTTGGAGGAGGTGTTCAAGAAGACCCCAATCAACATTTGACCACCTTCTTGAGAATATGTAACACAGTGAAGTCTAATGGTGTTCACCCTGACGCCTATAGACTGCTCTTGTTTCCATTCTCACTTAGGGACAAAGCAGCCAAGTGGCTGGAATCTTTCCCAAGGGAAAGCTTGACAACTTGGGAAGACGTGGTGAATAAATTCTTAGCAAGATTTTACCCTCCTCAATGAATCAATAGGCTGAGATCTAAGGTCCAAACTTTTAGGCAACAATATGGTGAGACTCTATATGAAGCATGGGAGAGGTTCAAGGACTTAACAAGGAGGTGTCCACCTGACATGTTCAACGAATGGGTGCAGCTGCACATTTTCTATGAAGGACTCTCTTATGAGTCAAAGAAGGCCGTAGACCATTCATCCAGAGGATCTTTGAACAAGAAGAAGACTATTGAGGAAGCCATAGAAGTTATTGAAACAGTAGCAGAGAACGACTACTTCTATGCTTCCGAAAGAAGGAACACAAGAGGAGTAATGGAGCTAAACAATGTAGATGCTCTGTTGGCCCAAAACAAGCTCATTACCCAGCAGCTGGCTGACCTCACCAAGAAGATGGAGATGAACCAAGTAGCAGCAATCTCAACTTCATCAACAACCCAAGAAGGAGTGAATGAAGAAGCAGAGGGGAGTCAGGAGCAAGCCAACTACATCGGGAATTCACCAAGGAAAAACTATGATCCATACTCCAAGACCTACAACCCTGGATGGAGAAACCACCCAAACTTTGGGTGGGGAAGTGAGCAAGATCAAAACCAAGACCAGAGACGTTACAACTCCAACAACAACACTTCTCCACACGCCTATCAAAACCAAAACAGCACATCTGCTCCGAATCACCCATCAATTGATGACAAGCTCTCTAAGATCGAAACCTTAATTGAAGGAGTATGCAAAGACATTCGAAATAGTAAAGCATTCAGAGAGGAAGTGCAGTCAAACATGCAGAATCAAAATGCTGCCATCAAGAAACTGGAGACACAAATCAGCTATCTGTTTGAGCAGCTTCCTAACCACAACTTTTGCTATGATGCCCATTCAAGCAAAAGGGAGGAGTGTCAAGCTATCACACTTAGGAATGGGAAGGAACTGAAGGAACGTCCCCAAAAACCACAAGAAGAAGGCTCAAATGAAAAGGGAGAAGAGCAAGATGGAGTTCAACCTCCCACGCCAATTCTACAGAAAGAAAAAGGGATACCACAACTAAACATCTCAAGAGCTCCATATCCCCAGCTATTGAAGAAAAGGGAAGATGACAACCAGTTCTTGAGATTTTTGGAAATCTTCAAGAAGCTACAAATTAACATACCCTTTGCTGAAGCCATAGAACAAATGCCACTCTATGACAAGTTTTTGAAGGAGCTAATGACTAAGAAGAGAAGCTGGAAGAACAATGAGACTGTGATACTAACTGAAGAGTGCAGTGCTATCATTCAGCATAAACTACCTCAGAAACTGAAGGATCCTGGGAGTTTTCAGATCCCTTGTATTATAGGAGAAATCACAATAGAGAAGGCTCTTTGTGACTTAGGGGCCAGCATCAATTTGATGTCAGTAGCTATGATGAGAAAGATGAAAATTGAGGAGGCTAAACCAACAAAAATGGCCCTACAACTGGCAGACCGATCGTTCAAATTCCCTCACGGGATAGTAGAGGATTTGCTAGTAAAAGTGGGAGATTTCATATTTCCAGCAGATTTTGTGGTGTTGGACATGCAGGAGGACGCCAAGACCTCCATCATCTTGGGAAGGCCATTCTTGGCCACTGCTGGAGCTGTCATTGATGTTCAGAAGGGTGACCTCACCCTGAGATTACACAATGAAAAGATGACATTCAATGTGTTCAAGGCCATGAGTTACCCACCAGAATAATTGGGGGAATGCATGAGGTTAGATGCACTTGAGGATGAAGTGCAGGAGAATTTTGAAGAAGAAGAACCTGAAGAGGACGAGAGATTGGTGGAGGAAGAATCTGAATCAAGTGAAGAGGTGACCACAGCATAAATACATATACCAGATGCACCAAAGGAAGGTAACCAAACGTCAGAAGCACCCAAACTTGAACTCAAAGCACTGCCACTCACTCTCAAATATGCATATCTAGGAGAAAATGAAAACTACCCAGTGATCATAAATTCATCCCTCAGTCAAGATCAAGAGGACGAGCTACTCAAGGTGCTGCAGGAGCATAAGGATGCCATTGGATGGACCCTTGTTGACTTGAAGGAAATCAATTCATCCATATGCATGCATAAAATACTGTTGGAAGATGATGCTAAGCCATCCATTCAATCCCAGAGAAGGCTGAACCCAATCATGAAGGAAGTGGTACAGGAAGAGGTTATGAAGCTTTGGCAAGGAGGGGTCATATACCCAATTTCGGACAGCCCTTGGGTTAGCCCCATACATGTTGTGCCCAAGAAGGGAGGAATCACTGTGGTTACCAATGAGAAGAACGAGCTCATACCTTCAAGGACCGTCACAGGATGGCGGATGTGCATAGACTACAGAAAACTCAATGAGGCTATACGAAAAGACCATTTTCCCCTTCCATTCATGGATCAGATGTTGGAAAGACTTGCAGGGCACGCATATTATTATTTTCTCGACGGTTATTCAGGATATAACCAAATAGTGGTTGATCCCAGAGACCAAGAGAAAACCTCATTTACTTATCCGTATGGAGTGTTTGCCTATAGGCGCATGCCATTTGGGCTATGTAATGCACCTGCAACTTTCCAACGCTGCATGCTTTCTATCTTTTCAGATATGATAGAAAAATTCATTGAAGTTTTTATGGATGATTTCTCGGTATTCGGAGATTCCTTTCCTAGTTGCCTACATCACCTCGCCTTGGTATTGAAAAGATGCCAAGAGACCAATTTGGTCTTGAACTGGGAAAAATGCCACTTCATGGTGACAGGAGGAATAGTCCTTGGTCACAAGGTCTCTCACCAAGGCATTGAGGTTGATAGAGCTAAAGTAGAACTTATTGAAAAACTACCCCCACCCAGTGATGTCAAGGCAATTAGGAGTTTTTTAGGGCATGCTGGTTTCTACAGAAGGTTCATTAAAGATTTTTCAAAAATAGCCAAGCCCTTAAGCAATCTCCTTATATCTGATACACCATTTATCTTTGATGAAACATGCATGCTAGCATTTGCACATTTGAAAATGAGGTTATCCTCTGCTTCTATCATTTCCCCACCTGATTGGAACCTACCATTTGAATTGATGTGTGATGCATCTGATTTTACAGTTGGGGCAGTGTTAGGACAAAGGAAAGATAACCTAGTTCGTGTGATATACTATGCTAGCAAAGTCCTTAATGAAACTCAAAGAAATTATACCACTACTGAAAAGGAGTTGCTAGCAATAGTTTTTGCATTTGACAAATTTAGATCATACCTCATTGGTGCTAAAGTGATTGTTTTTACAGATCACACAGCACTTAAATATTTGTTTGCCAAGCAAGAATCAAAGCCAAGACTAATAAGGTGGATCTTACTATTACAGGAATTTGATATTGAAATCAGAGACAAGAAAGGAGTGGAGAACAAGGTGGCAGATCACCTATCCAGAATCCCTCATGATCAAGGTGGAGAAAATGATACAAATGTGAACGAGCTCTTCCCTGATGAGCAGTTGATGACAGTTCACAAAGCACCATGGTTCGCAAATATTGCAAATTTCAAGGCAACTGGGGCATTACCCCCAGGGATCAATAAACATCAAAAAAGGAAGCTCATGAATGATGCAAAATACTTTGTCTGGGACGAACCATATCTCTTCAAGAAATGTTCAGATGGAATCCTTAGAAGATGTGTTTCGGAAGAGGAAGGAAGAGAAGTCCTGTGGAATTGTCACGGTTCATGTTATGGTGGGCACTTTGGAGGGGACAGAACTGCAGCAAAGGTGTTACAAAGCGGATTCTTTTGGCCCACCCTTTTCAAGGATGCCAAGGAACTAGTAAAAAGCTGCAATGAATGCCAAAGATCTGGGAACCTGCCCAAAAGAAACGTCATGCCACAAAATTTCATCTTGGAACTGGAACTATTTGATGTGTGGGGAATAGATTTCATGGGACCATTCCCAACCTCACATGCAAACAAGTACATCCTGGTAGCAGTGGATTATGTTTCCAAGTGGGTAGAGGCTATTGCAACCCCAACTAATGATAACAAGGTAGTCATGAACTTCCTCAGGAAGAATATCTTTAGCCGGTTTGGAGTCCCAAGAGCCCTCATCAGTGATGGAGGGAGCAACTTTTGTAACAAACCACTAGAAGCTCTCCTTCTACGATATGGGGTAAAACACAAAGTAGCCACACCTTACCACCCTCAAACGAGTGGGCAAACTGAGATATCCAACAGAGAGCTGAAGAGGATCCTGGAAAAAACTGTGGGTGCATCTAGAAATAATTGGTCAAAGAAGCTGGATGATGCTCTTTGGGCATACAGAACAGCATTCAAAACTCCACTTGGAATGTCTCCATATCAACTGGTCTATGGGAAGGCTTGTCATTTACCACTGGAGCTGGAACACAAAGCTCTCTGGGCTATCAAGATACTAAATTTTGACAGCATTGCTGCTGGTGCAAAAAGGATCTTGCAGATGCAAGAGATAGAGGAATTCAGGTCACAAGCCTATGAAAACACTAAGATGTACAAAGAAAAGGAAAAGAGAAAACATGACATGCATCTTGCGCCCAGGAGTTTCGAAAAGGGGCAGCGAGTACTCCTTTACAATTCTAAATTAAGGCTGTTCCCAGGAAAACTCAAGTCAAGGTGGTTCGGACCTTTCATGGTTACGAAAGTATCACCATATGGCCACATCGAAATCACGGATGAAGGTTCAGAGAGGACTTTTACAGTGAATGGACAAAGACTCAAGCATTATCTGGGCAACATGGGGGAAAACCCCAGAGTAAAGTACCATCTCAAGTAATTAAGGACTCGTCGAGCTAGCGACGATAAAAAAGCGCTCTGTTGGGAGGCAACCGAACCTCAGGTAGTTTCACTTTCATCTTTATTTCAATAAAAAAATCACAAGTCGTTTCCCCTGTATTGTAAGGAGCTAAGTTTGGTGTTCCACACCAGAACAATCCAAGAGTGATGGTGTAATTCTAAGTTTGGTGTTCCACCAAAGGACATTGGTTAGAATTACACTCCACTCCAGAAGAACATTGCTAGCTCCATCCAATCAAGAGAAACCACTTAGATGTAGTTAGACTATAGGTTATCATTGCTTTGTTGACAACAAGATATGGGGTTCTCTGCATATGTGCAATGTTTGGACTGGGCAAGGAACTAAGTTTGGTGTTCACACACCAAATTGAGTTCAAAAAGCACCAGCATATATGCAAGCTAACTATGTCTCAAGTGCTTTGGGAACAAGCAACTTCCAGTAACCTTGCAGGAACCTTATGAGGAAATGGTGCACCTCCACCCAAAGAAGCTAGGCAGCAAAAACTAGGATGATGACAAAGAAAGAAGGCAACCAGAAATCATCACCCAAAGGTTGTATTGTTACTTAATTCCATTGTACTCAGAATTGTTGAAAGTTGGAAGTCCGAATGCACTTTTGATTTGTAGTTACTCGTAGTTGAACCCTTTTTAAATTCTGTCTTTTAAGTTCTGAATAGGTCTATGTGTGCCAGTCTTTATGTCACTACATCCTCGTTAACATTCTTGTAAGCTTGTCCCTTTAAATCAAATAAGGAAGAGAATGTTTATGTTTTTTTTAAAAGACCAGAGTAGAGTTCATAATGTGGAGGTGCATTCATGAATCTTTGGGGTAGTCATAAGTTAGCTAAGTTGGTTCAACCACAAGGCTAGGAGGACAACTATCTATCCTGAATACTTGACTTTGGATATACCCATGAGACTAAGTTAATAACAAGATCCTAATAAGAGAAAAGGGAAAGAACAATGGAAGTGAAAAACAAAAGAAAAAGAGTAAGTAATAAGGCTAGGCACCAATGGTTTAGACCTTGAGACAAGTGTCTGTGGTGCTCCTGTGTGAGGGATCTACTTGGATGAATAAGCTCTCAGGGGTGCTTTATCACTTGGTAACTTGGGTTAACTAACCCGGGATTATCAGCTGAAAATCCACTATCAAGAGTAACCCTCACTACAGAGCATTTAGTAACCCAAAGAGGTGCTGGACACCAAGGTCTCAAGAAAAGAAAATAAATAAACTATATGCCTGTGGTGTGTATGTATGGGGGAGAGACTTGAGGGAGTAAGTCCTTAGGGGTGCTTCAACACCTAGCACCTTGAACCAACTGGTTCGGGAGTGTTGGCTGAAAGCTTACCTTAAAGAGTTGCCCCCTTACAGAGCACTTAGCCTAATTAACACAAATAACCCTTGAAATAACAATAAAAGGATCAATGAATAAAAGTCTCATGGGATATAAACAAAGTAAGTGTTTAGGGACATGATAAAAGTCTGAAAGCCAGTAATGGAATGAACCTAAGTTGCTATGCATGAAACCACCATAAAATCGGTAACATGACTTCCACAATAATGACTCATTCCTCTGGATATTCCATTCATCATTCTCTTGTTCCAGTACTTGCTTAGGGACAAGCAAGCTTTAAGTTTGGTGTTGTGATGCCAGGGAATCTTGGCCAGTTTCACTGACCTTTTCTTTACTCTTTTTAGGGTAGTTTCATGCATTTCTTTAGGAAATAAGCTAGTTTTGGGTAGATATTCACCTACACCTTGATTCAAGCATACATTGTGCATTTTACATTATTTCATGAGGATTTTGCATGAATTTAGTGACAAATTGTATGCTGCATTACCCATGACTTGGACTAGAACTTTGATGCACTCTATTGCTTGATTTCAGGACCAAAGGAAGCAAGGAAAGGGAGGTAACTTGCAAGGTTAATGAGAAAAGTGATTGCCAATAACACTCTCAAAGCCATCATTGCCCACGTTAAGAGTCACGTTAACTAAGTTAACGTGCACTCTAACGTGGAGAAGGGAAGTTGAGCCAACGTTAGTGACACTTAACATTGTCACTAACGTTGGCAAACACTCATGAGTGGCCACGTTAGAGCCCACGTTAACCTAGTTAACGTGGCCTCTAACGTTAAAGGGGGAAGAGAAGCCAACGTTAGTGACATTCAACATTGTCACTAACGTTGGCCTAAGGATGCAACACACCACGTTAACTCCCACGTTAACTTGGTTAATGTGGGAGCTAATGTAAGAAGTGAGAGTTGTCGACAACGTTAGTGACACTCAACATCGTCACTAACGTTGGAAGCAACCACACAACCCCCAAGGAGCCACGTTAACTTAGTTAACGTGGAAGCTAACGATGAGGAATGAATGATGAGCCAACGTTAGTGACACTCAACATTGTCACTAACGTTGGGATGGCTAAGAATGGCCACGTTAGAAGCCACGTTAACCTAGTTAACGTGGACTCTAACGTGAGATCTAGGGGCACATTGGAACGTTAGTGACAATGTTGAGTGTCACTAACGTTCTCGAAGGTTGGCAAGGCCACGTTAGAAGCCACGTTAACCTAGTTAACGTGGGCTCTAACGTAAGGCAAAGGGGTACATTGGAATGTTAGTGAAAATGTTAAGTGTCACTAACGTTCTCGAACTTATACTTTCACTAAATGTTAACATCCCTAATGCCCTGAGCTAAAGTCTCTGCCCACTTAGCACTTTCTCTCTGCAAGTAAAGCCAAGCCCAAATGAAGAAAAGAACTGCTTCAAACTCAAGATCCAAAGGCCCAAGACTTGAAGAGCCAACTAGAAGCTGAGAGAAATAGTATATATAGGAGTAGCTTTGAATTGTTAAGGAGTTCTAGAGGCTGGAAAAAGAGAACTACTCTCTGTATTTTATTTTTCTCTGCAATTTCTAGTTCTATGATGTATTCTCCATCTTTATTTTCATTTTCAAGAGCTATGAACAACTAAACCCACCCCTTTCATTGGGTTAGGGAGCTCTGTTGTAATTTGATGGATCAATACTAATTTTCATTATTCTTCTTCTATCTTTTCTCTTGATTTTACTTGAAAACTTTCGATCTTCATCCAATTGAGTAGTTATCTTGGAAGAGAAGCTATTCAAACTTGGATCTCTTTTGAACCTTAAAAGAGGAATGAAGAGATCAAGCTAGAAATGCTTTCTCATGCTGGACCAAATTGGGTTTGGATGGGTATATGACTATAACCCTCTCAATACTTGATTTGGGAAATGCATGTGGTATAATCAGTGACCATACTTCATCTCTTCTCATGAGCAATTGACCAAGGAATTGGCTATTGATCAAGATTTGAGAGATTGAATTGCAAGAAATTGTAATTCAATCACTTAAGATTGCCAAGGAGATCAATGAGTGCATTGATTGAGGAAGAGATAAAAATGAACTTGATCCGGAGAATTGCAACATCTCCTAAGCCCAATGAACTCCCCATCTCTGATCTTACCCATTCTCTTTAATTTCTTCCATTTACTTTTATGAGCAAATCCCCCATTCCCATTTACAATTCTGTAATTTATTTTCAGTCATTTACTTCCAGTCCTTTAATTCTAGCATTTACTTTTCTGTTATTTACATTCCCGCCATTTTATCTTCTGCAACTCTCAACCCAAATTCTGGATTCGCTCAACTAGAACATTCTTCTAATTAAAGTTGCTTGATCAATCAATCCCTGTGGGATTCGACCTCACTCTATTGTGAGTTTTTACTTGACGACAAATTCGGTACACTTTCTGAAGGGAGATTTATTGTGAGACAAGTTTTCCGTGCATCAGACACCTTCACGCCACAAGCACATGGTTAGGGACAACTTGTTTTAGCTGCTTAGGCCAGGATTTTATTCCTTTGGGCCCTCCTATCTATTAATGCTCAAGGCCTTTGATCCTTTTACCCTTGTTGATGTGCATAAACTAGTTATGCTACGATTTAGGAAATTGCACGATCGGCAAAATTCCTTCCGGCAAGTGCACCGGTTATCGTCAAGTAAAAACTCACAATAGAGTGAGGTCGAAACCCACAAGGATTGGTTGAGTGAGCAATTCGGATTAGAAGTGTGTTCTAGTTGAGCGGAATCAAGATTGAGATGAGAATTGCGGAATGTAAAATTGGCGGGAAAAGTAAATGACAAGAAATTGAAATGGCGGAATCTTAAATTGCATGAATTAAAGAGCAGAAACTAAATTGCTGAAATTAAAAGGGAATGGGGGTGATTGCATGAATTGAGTTGCAGAATATAAAGAGAAGATGGAAATCAGAATTGGGGGATTCATTGGGTTATAGGAGATATTGAGATCTCCGAATCAAAACATGTTTATCTCTTCCTCAAGCAATGCGTTCATTGAATTTTGCTTGGCAATCTTATATGATTGGATCCCAATCCCTTGGCTCACCAATTCTCTCTAAAAATGAACAAATTCCCAATCCCTTGGTTTAAATGTTCATAAGAAGAGATGATGCTCGATCACTGATTATACCACACAGTTTCATGAACCACAATTTGGTAGGATTACATGTCACAATATCCATCCAAACCCCAATCCAATTCACTGTGAGAAAGCTTCTCTAGCATGAATCCTCCATTCCTTTCCCAAGGTTCCGAAGGATTTCAATTATGGGTAGTTTCTTTCCCAAGACAACTACCCAATGGAATTAGATCGAGAAGCTTTCTAACAAAATTCAAGAGAAAAGATTGAAGAAGAAGATAAACTATTATTGATTCATTGAATTACAATAGAGCTCCCTAACCCAATGAAAGGGGGTTTAGTGAGTCATAGCTCTGAATTCAATTACAAAGATATGAAAACTAGCTAAAAGTGAAGGTAAAAGTTCTCCCTAACTTCAATTCTATCCTATTTATACACTTTCTATATTGAGCTTCTGTTGTGTTTCTTGGGCTTTGAGGCCTCTCCCTGCTTTCCTTTTGCTTTGGGTTTATGATCCATAATCTTGATGAGGCTGCTGATCCAAATTCTGTAACATTCATTGAGCCATCTTAGTGATAATCAAATAATAATACATGACTCAACAAATTGAAATTTCAGACTCATCAATTCTTCAGGCCCAATCCCATAAACCATGATATTCAATTGGGTTTCATGCCAGAGTAAGTTTAAGTTAATGTTTGTGCTCAAAGACTAACTTAAACCGCAATATTTTTGGCCCAGAAACCTTTTCCAAGAGTGGCGTTTAAGTTGCAGTTTAAGCTTAAACTGCAGCTTAAACGCCAGACACTTCCAGTGAAGCCTTTTGTAGAAGCACGTTTAAGCTTCAGTTTAAGGTTAAACTGAAGCTTAAACGAGGAAATGGAAGAAGGCAGCCCTGGAGAGTCATGTAGTCGAACACGTTTAAGCTTCAGTTTAAGGTTAAACTGAAGCTTAAACGTGGAGATAGGAAGGGCAGCCCTGGAGGTCGAACACATTTAAGCTCCAGTTTAAGGTTAAACTGGAGCTTAAACGTGGAAGAGGAGGAAGCCATCCTGGAGGTCGAACACGTTTAAGCTCCAGTTTAAGGTTAAACTGGAGCTTAAACGTGGAAGAGGAGGAAGCCATCCTGGAGGTCGAACACGTTTAAGCTCCAGTTTAAGGTTAAACTGGAGCTTAAACGTGGAAGCTGAGAAAGGTAGCCCTGGAGGTGTCGAACACGTTTAAGCTCCAGTTTAAGGTTAAACTGGAGCTTAAACGTGGAAGGGGGGAAAGGCAGCCCTGGAGGAGAGTTCTTGGTCGAACACGTTTAAGCTCCAGTTTAAGGTCAAACTGGAGCTTAAACGTGGAATGGCTCCCTGGTGCACTTCCCACTTCTGGCGTTTAACCTCCAGTTTAAGGTTAAACTGGAGGTTAAACGTGGAACTGCCCCCCTTGGTATCCTTCTCACTTCTGGCGTTTAACCTCCAGTTTAAGGTTAAACTGGAGGTTAAACTTCAATTCCAGCATTTCTTAGCCTTCATGATTCTGGCGTTTAAGCTCCAGTTTAGGCTTAAACTGGAACTTAAACTCCACATGTGATATTCAAGCTTCCTTTATTGATTTTGTTGCTTCCTTGCTTAGCCTCTTCTTCCCTGAAATCATCCAAACAATTGCATCAAAGTCTTGCAAAATTTCATGAGAAATCTTCCATTCATAGTATTCAAGTAATATAACTAAAAACTCATGGAATTTGCATCAAAATCATACTGTTTGGATGGTTCATTGCTTTGTTCTTCTTTTAACCATTCTTGGTTACTTTAAGCTCAAGAAAATGCATAAAACCACTAAAACTAACAGAAAAATACTAGTGAAACTAGCCTAAGATGCTTTGGCATCACTTGTCTTTTGGTTTAAACGGTTACTGGCTTTTTCAATTTGCCCTCCTTTTCCTGCATTTTTGGGCAGTAATGGATTTTTCTGCTTTTTCGCCATTTTTTTTCTTTCTTGCATGCATATATATTTTTTTTCTTTTGCTTTTTGCTGCTTTTTCTTGCTTCAAGAATCAATTTTCAGATTTTTCAGATTAACAAAAATATTTTTCCTTTCTCCTTACTCTTTCAAGAGCCAACATTCATAAATTTCAACTTCAAACATGCACTGTTTAATCATACATTCAGAAAACAAAAGCAAATGACACCACATCAAACTAATTAAACTAATCTTATTTTAAACTTGAAATTTATGCATCTCTCAATTATTTTCAGATAAAAAAATTTATTTATGCAAGGTGAGAGATATATGGAACATTTTACATCTTAAAGACATCAATGCAAATGATCATGCAACTAGAACAAGAGAGCAGATAAATAGACAGACAGATGGTGGCCAGTGCTCCTCTTTGAGGACCCCATGTAGTGCTTGATCTCTTCTATGTCTGATAAACCACTATTTTATGGTTTATCTTGCGCTAAATTGAGTGGTTTTTATCAAGTCCTTACCCACTTATTCATATGATTTGCATGATTTTACAATTCCTTCCTAGTTCTGTTATATGATTGAAAACTTGCTTCCTAAAGCCTTTAATTTGTGTATTTTAATTCCCCTTTATACCATTCGATGTCGTTATCTGTGTGTTCAGTGTTTTAGGCTTTATAGGGCAGGAATGGCTTAGAGAATGGAGAGGAAGCTTACAAAAATGGAAGGAACACAAGAAACTAAGGAGATAACCAGCGAGCATCGACGCGCACGCATAGCTCACGCGTGGATTGGAGTTTTGCTAGACGACGCATGCGCATGCCTGACGCGCGTACGCGTGACTGACGCGTACGCGTGACATGCACGATCTGCAGAAATAACAGAAAACACTGGGGGCAATTTTAGGTCGCGTTTTGACCCAATTTCCGGCCCGGAAATACAGACTAGAGCCAGGAAACGAGCTGAGACTCAAGGGAGATTCTCATTAGCATGTTTTAGTTTTTAGATCTGAATCTAGAGAGAAATTACTCTTCCTCTAGGTTTTCTTTTACATTCACATATTCTTAGTTTTATGCTTTTGCTTGGATATTGAAGAGTCATTACCTCCGTTGAAGATATTATTCTAGTTTGTTTCCTTATTCCTTTACTATTCCATATTCTTAATTCTTATTTAGAGTTACAATTGGATTAATTTTAGAATTTATTAATACAAAGGATTACTTTTACTTTTAATTAAATTGTAGTTATTGTCTATCATGTCTTTCTTTTATCCCCTTTTTAATTCTATGCAAGTAATTTCCATGTCAATAGAGTAGATTCCATACTTGACATGGGGATTGATTGAAAGGAGACACTTGAGTTGGATTGCTCAAGTGATTAGTTAAATTGGAAGTTGTTGGCTAAATCTCTATTTACTAACGCTAGACCTTCCCAAGGGAGAGGACTAGGATTTGCAAATAAGAGTTAGCTTAATCACTTGACTTTCCTTTATTTAGTAAGGGTTAACTAAGTGAAAATAACAACCTCTTTATACTACACTTGAGAGAATTCCAACAAGGATGGAACTTCCAAATAATCATTCCTTGAGTCAAGGCTTTTTAATTAGAATATATAATCTTTTTTAATTTACAATTATTTATTTTCTGTCATTCAACTCTCAAATTTCTCGGAAAACCCCTGATTAATAAGATAGCACCCTTTTGTCAACTCGTTGGGAGACGACCTGGGAATCATACTCCCAGTATTTTTATTCTAATTTTGTGACAACCTTTCTAAATTGATGAGCGGATTTTAGTTAGTTAAGAACTGTACTCACAACGCTATTTCTATATTGAATTCTTAATTGGCTGACTTCCGCCTCGCATCAATTTTTGGCGCCGTTGTCGGGGAGTTGCAATTATGTGCTAAATTATTAATTAGTGTACATATTTTTAATTTTTGAATATTTTATTTTATTTTATTACCATGAGCTGTATGTTTCTTTCATTGAATAACACGTTCACTGCCTGATCCGAGCTTAGCCGCATTCGATCTTGAAATTGAAAGAACTCTTTCACGTATTAGGCGAGCTCGGCGTCGGTTAGCCTCTGAGGGTGGTGAAGTGATTATTATCGATTCACCAGTCTCATCTGAGGGCGAATCTGAACTGCCATCTGAGGAAGAAACAAGCTCATCTACTACTAATTCGGTTGATTTACGTGCAGGTAACATGGCGGCACCCAGGAGGATCACTCTCCAGGAGGCAGGAGCCCCAGACTTTACTCTACAATCGTATCAAGTGCGTCATCCAAATCTGGCTGCAGATTTTGAATTGAAGACTGCATTAATCAACTTGATGCCCAAGTTTCATGGCTTACCTGCTCAGGAGCCTATCAAGCACCTAAGGGATTTTCAGACAGCCTGTTCTACTGTTAGGTGTCATGGTGCAGATGAAACTTCTATTTTGCTGACCGCCTTCCCATTTTCTCTTGAGGGAAAGGCAAGGAAGTGGTACTACACTCAACCTGAAGCGACCGTTACTAACTGGGATACGCTCAGGAGAAAATTCCTGGAAAAATACTTTCTAGCTAAAGTTATAGATAGACTAAGGAAAGAGATCTCTTGCATTATTCAAGGTGAATCAGAGACTCTTTATGAGCACTGGGAGCGCTTCAGGAATCTTCTGGACGCATGCCCCCATCACATGATTGACAAGTTAGTGTTGATCAGCTATTTCACTCAAGGCATAAAGCTCCGTGATAAGACCACACTGGATGGTGCAAGTAATGGTTCGCTGAAAAGTACAAGACCGCAGATGAAGCGTGGCAACTGATCAGCGACCTACCTGAGTCCACTCGGAATCACAGACACAGGAACAGCCACTCAAAGGCTGTTGCAGAGGTTTTCTCTAGCATTGAGACTTCTGCTCTTACATAGAATATATGTGAGATGACCAACCTACTGAAGCAAATACAGCTAAATCAACAACAACCTCAGCTTTCCTCACCACAACAAAGTCAACAGTTAGTCCCTCAGAGAGTATGCAGAATATGTGCTGATTATAGTCATTGCACTGATGAGTGTCCGCAGCTCCAACAAGAGGACAACACCGTAGCAGCCACTCATAATTTCTATGACCGCCCAAATCAAAGGTACAATCAACAAGGCGGCAATTACAACCAAGGTGGAAACTACAACCAAGGTTGGCAAGACAACTCCAACCAGGGATGGAGAGACCATTCCAACCAGGGATGGATGGATAATTCTAACCAAGGTTGGAGGGACAACTACAACAGAGGAGGCAGAGACAATAATAGAAATCAGAGGTGGAATAACAATAACAGACAACAGAACCAAAACCAGCCTTATAAAGCACCTCACTTAAGGCAGTCCCAAGCACCTCAGAATAACCAACAACAGGCCCCTCAGATCACTTACCCTTCTTTTTCTTCTCATGATGAAATGCTTCAGTCTATTGAGAAAAGACAAAAGGCCATGGAGAACACACTTAGCTCCACCTTAAACGGCCTGACCTCTGCTGTACAAGCTCTTGCCTCACAGATTGGATCAATGAATAGTTCCAATGGAATTCTTTCTCAACCCTTACCCAACCCCAAGGGTGGCATCAATGCCATCACTTTGAGGTCCGAAACCACACTGCAAGAGAGGAATCAGGAGGAGCCAAGTCCACAAGAACACGCCCCAGTTGAAGACATAATTGAAGTGGAAGATGCTGAAGAGGAAGAGGAAGTACAAGACATGGTTGAAGAAGAAGTAGCACAGCCAAGGAATGGAGCACCAAAGGACGCAGAAGTTGCAAGTGGCACCATTCCTGTTCCATTTCCACACCATGCACGGAAGTCCAGGAAGCAGATGGAACTTGATCCCAAAATGGTAGAAATTTTCAAAAAGGTTGAGGTAACTGTTCCCCTTTTTGATGTTATTCAACAAGTACCTAAATATGCAAAGTTTTTGAAAGATTTATGTATACATAAAGATAAAATTAATGAATTAGAAACTATTCCTTTAGGTAGTTCTATATCTGCTTTAATGGGAGGTATACGTGAAAAATGTAGTGATCCAGGTCCATGCATGGTTAACTGTACCATTGGGGGTGTAATATTTTCTGACTGCATCTGTGATTTAGGAGCGTGCGTGAGTATAATGCCATTATCTATATATGATGCTTTGAGGCTCCCTCCGTTAAAAAAGTCGGCAGCTCATTTTGTTTTAGCAGATAAAAGCATTATTACTGTGGTTGGAATCGTTGAAGACTTGCTGGTAAGCATTAAGGGGCTTACATTTCCCATTGATTTCTATATCTTGGAAATGCCCCCTAATGACTCAGGAAGACCATCATCAATCTTGCTTGGAAGGCCATTCCTGAAGACTTCAAAGTTCAAGCTGGATGCATTCTCAGGAACTTACTCCTTTGAGATAGATGGCAGAACAGTGAGTTTCAATTTGAATGAAGCTATGAAGCACCCTCCGAAAGATCATTCCATCTTCCAGTGTGACATCATTGATGAAACTGTAGCTGCAGTTCACCAAGAAGAAGTAAAAGAGAGGCACATGGAGCAAGGCCCAAGTGTGGGGACACCCTTTGAACACAATGAGGACACTTTGCCATTATCACTAGCTCTAGATGACCCAGAGCCCAGCCATGAACAGATATTGGAATTAAAACCCCTTCCACCCCACCTCAAGTATGCTTACCTTGAAGATAATCAGAAGCTCCCAGTTATCATTGCAAGGGAACTCACTTCCCAACAAGAGGAGCAGCTGCTCAGTGTGCTGAGAAGACACAAGAAAGCAATTGGGTGGAGCTTGGCGGATATAGTAGGCATCAGCCCTCGAGTTTGTGAGCACAGAATATTCTTAGAAGAGGGAGCAAGACCTGTCCGTCAACCCCAAAGAAGACTGAATCCCACCATCTTAGAAGTTGTCAAGAAAGAAGTGACCAGGCTACTTGAAGCAGACATCATCTACCCCATCTCAGACAGTGAATGGGTCAGTCCAGTACAAGTGGTGCCCAAGAAGTCTGGAGTCACAACAGTAAAGAATGAGCATGGAGAACTCCTGACAACTAGAGTGTAGAATTCATGGAGAGTTTGCATTGATTACAGGCGTCTCAACCAAGCTACTCGCAAGGATCATTATCCCTTGCCTATTGATCAATTGCTTGATCGCCTATCAGGTAAATCCCATTACTGCTTTTTAGATGGTTATACAGGCTATTTTCAAATTCATATAGCTCTTGAAGATCAGGAAAAGACTACTTTTACATGTCCCTTTGGAATGTATGCATATAAGAGGATGCCTTTTGGCCTATGTAATGCACCGGCTACTTTCCAAAGATGCATGATGAGTATCTTTTCAGATCTTACCGAAAGCTGTATGGAAGTTTTTATGGATAATTTTAGCGTATATGGTGATTCCTTTAACCTTTGCTTGGATAGTTTAGCTAGAGTATTAGACAGGTGTGTTAGTTCAAACCTTGTTTTAAATTTTGAAAAATGTCACTTTATGGTAAAATAAGGTATTGTATTAGGACATGTTGTTTCTAATACTGGTATTTCTGTAGATCCAGCAAAGGTAGATGTCATTTCTAGTTTGCCTTACCCCTCCTCCGTGAGGAAAGTCCGTTCATTCCTTGGTCATGCAGGTTTCTACCAGAGATTTATCAAGGACTTTAGTAAGGTAGCATTGCCTTTGTCCAGACTGCTGCAGAAAGATGTTGAGTTCGAGTTCAGTGAGGATTGCATGCAAGCATTCGATAAGCTGAAAATTGCCTTGACTCAAGCTCCAATTGTGAGAGGACCAGACTGGAGCCAGCCTTTTGAGATTATGTGTGATGCCTCCAACCATGCAGTAGGAGCGGCGCTGGCTTAGTGCGAAGGTAAGGATCCTTTCGTAATTGCTTATGCTTCTAAGACCTTAGACGCTGCTCAGTCTAATTACACTACCACTAAAAAAGAGCTTCTAGCTATTATTTTTGCTCTGGATAAATTTCGAGCCTATTTACTTGGTACTAAGGTAGTAGTGTACTCGGACCATGCAGCTCTAAAATATTTATTAGCTAAAAATGAGTCCAGACCAAGGTTGATATGTTGGATACTATCGCTGCAAGAATTTGATTTATAAATTAAGGATAGGAGTGGTAACCAGAATTTAGTGGCAGACCACTTGAGTCGCCTTGAGCACATTAAGGATGACTCCACTCCTATCAATGATGCTTTCCCATTTGATAGCTTGCACGCAGTATCTGAAGTAGTTCTTTGGTATGCACCGGTAGCTAATTATCTAGTTAGCCATACTTTCCCTCCTAATTTTACTAAGCATCAAAGGGACAAGCTGAAAAGCGAGTCTAAATATTATATATGGGATGACCCATACTTATAGAGGTATGGTGTTGACCAGGTAATTAGAAGGTGTGTGCCTCAATCAGAATTCCAGTCCATTTTAGAGGCCTGCCACTCTTCTGAGAGTGGAGGACATTTTGGCCCTCAAAGAACAGCTAGAAAAATCTTAGACTGTGGATTCTGGTGGCCCACTCTTTTTAAGGATGCCGCTACCTTTTGTAAATCCTGTCCCTCATGCCAAAGGTTTGAGAATATATCCAAGAGGGATGAGATGCCCCAACAGATTATGTTTTTCTGTGAAATTTTTGATGTTTGGGGTATTGACTTCATGGGTCCATTTTCAAACTCTAGTGGTTACCTTTATATACTGTTAGCTGTAGATTATGTCTCTAAATGGGTGGAAGCAATTCCTACCCGTGCTGATGATGCTAACAATGTTGTTTCCTTTGTTAGAAATCATATTATCTGTCGCTTTGGATCACCACGAGCAATCGTGAGTGATCAAGGCACTCACTTTTGTAACAGGAGATTAATAGGATTACTGAAGAAGCATGGGATTGTTCACAAGGTAGCAACAGCTTACCATCCCCAAACCAATGGACAAGCAGATGTGTCTAACAGAGAGATAAAGCATATCCTGGAGAAGATAGTAAAGCCTCATAGGAAGGACTGGAGTGCCAGGCAACAAGATGCGCTCTGGGCGTATCGGACAGCATATAAGACACCCATTGGGATGAGTCCCTTCCACTTAGTGTACGGAAAGGCTTGCCACCTTCCAGTAGAGGTGGAACACAAGGCTTTCTGGGCTGTGAGGGAGTGCAACATAGGATTTGAGAAAGCTGGTGCTGAAAGGAAGCTGCAACTAGCAGAACTGGAGACCCTTCGACTCGAAGAATATGACAACTTCAGATTATACAAAGAAAAGGTGAAGGTCGTGCATGACAAGCATATCAAGAGAAGAGAGTTCAGACCAGGAGATCTGGTTCTCGTTTATAACTCTAGACTGAGGCTCATGCCAGGCAAGCTGAGATCAAGATGGGAAGGTCCCTACAGAGTAGAAAAGGCAGAGCCATACGGAGTCTTTTACCTGCGTCATCCTTCAAGTTCCAATTGCATCAAGGTCAATGGATACCGCTTAAAGCTTTATCATGGTGAGAAGATGAAGGAACACAAAGAGCTAGAGTTCTTCCTCTTGGAGGACCCACCAATAGAAGCAAAATGAGCCTGAAGACCGTGCAACTTAAGGACGTAAAAGCAAAGTGCTAGATGGAAGACAACCTACCATGGTTTGGTCATTCGGTTTTAGTCTTAGTTTTATGTTATTTTATTCTACTTTATTTTTCTTAGTGACTCTTCTCATAATTTCTGCATATTCATCTGCATGCTGCATTTTGCATTTTGCATAAAAAGAAGAAGAAGAAAGAGCACACAATGCGCAAGCCTCGCCGACGCGTACGCGTCATGTGTGCATGCGAAGCAAAGAAGAATGAAAAAGAGAGTGAAGTGGGAGCATGGCTGGAGGCGTGCTTTAGGCACAAACACGACCATGTGTACGCGTCCCTGACGCGTACGCATCGCCTGCAAAATCAGCCCTCCACACATGCGCGTCACCCACGCGTACGCGTGGCCCTGCAAATCGGCGTAAATGAGTGTATGGCCAGAGAGTTATGATAGTGTGGGGCTGGAATTATGCTGGAAGCACAAACCCCATCACGCGTACGTGTCCATGATGCGTACGCGTCATTTCCCAATTCAGGCCATTCACGCGTGCGCGTCAGTCCCTAAATTTTGGCAATGTGCGTATTGAAACAGAGAGTTGTGCGTGCGCGAGGCTGCCTCCGCGCCAATAACACAATTCAAGTCACGCGTACGCGTCCCCACGCATACGCATCACTTGAAAATAGCGCAACCCGCGCGAACGCGTGATGCACGCGTACTTGTCACAAGCGATGCACAGCTAATCCACCTCAGCGCCTGATTTCAAATCTCCCACCCCCCTAATCCTAATTATCTTTCTATTATCATTCTTTCTTATTTCTTCTCCCTTTCTTCTTCTTTGTTCTTTCTTACCTTCTACTACTTTCTCTTTTCCTCTCCATCTTCTTCATCAAGGTTCTTTTCTTCTTCCCCTTTTACTCTTCCATTATTACTTTAATTTATATTCCCTTCTTTTTTTTCTTTTCAATTTCATAATCTATGTTTTCTTAGTCTTTCTTTTTCTTTTTACATCCTTTTTACTTGGTGTTAGAAATTTAATTGGGTGATTATTTTCTTCTATAATTGCTTGTGGATTATTAAGAAGTTGTTTGACAATTATCAATAATTATTTTTGGGTTGTTTGTATGTTCAAATTTAATACTTTCAATAACATATCTACCACGCATGCTAAGTGTTTGTGAAAAAGCCCATATGGCATTATGCATTTTTAATTACTCCATCCTTCTACTCTAACGCCTATTTTTCACAAAACTCCTTAAATATTTTATTAATTAAATATAATTTTCAATACAAACGTGATGGTCAGTTTGTTACGAGTTATAATACATTTTGGTTACTGATGCTTGATCTATGCTACTCATGCCTTTGCCGGCATGCCAATAAACATCTTGCATCTACTTGCCATAACATGCACTTGCTATATTTCCATTGATGAACTTATCACATGTAGTTGCGACCATGTGTTAACGGCATCCTTCTTTACCATGCAATGATTATCACTTGTACTGTCCTCCTCCTTGCTCTAACCCTTAGCTTTAAATGTTACTTTCCTTTTCCCCTTTTCAGGATGGCCACCAAGAAGGGTAAAGAGAAAGCTACTCCCAAACCACCAGCAAGGAGAGGAATGAAAAGAGCACTAGCTGCGGAATCATCTTCAACATCAGTAAAGCCCTCAACAAAGCGAGTCAAGAGGATCATCAAGGTTGATGAAAAAGAGAAAGCCTTTCTAGCAAAGGACACTGCACGGTTCACTAACTGCTACTGTGAGCAGAAGTTCCCCATCCTGGCTGAGCGGAACTATAACAATGAGCACCTACTCATCCTCCCAACCCACATTATTGAATTTGTTAAGCCCCGCATTGAGCAAAGACAATGGGGATTCTTACGGAGACAGCCACGGCAGGTTAACCTTTTATGGGTAGTTGAATTCTACTCCAATTTTCACATGCCAATCTTGTAGTCTGTCTATGTCTGTCAAAAGCAAGTCCCTATTTCCGAAGAGGCCATTCAGCGCGCTTTAGATCTTCCCCCTGCTTCAGAAGGATTGGACGCATACCAAGAAGCCTCTTTCAAATGCCAGACATACCAATTTGACTGGGACGCCGTCCTCAGAGTTATAGCACAACCTGGTAGCAGATGGATCTATGGATACCATCGATCCCACCTAAGAAAATATTGGCTTCAGCACTCACCTTGGAGGCTCGAGTGTGGGCACAAATTATGTCCCACTACGTCTTTCCGAGCACTCATGAGTCCTCCTTCACTGCAGATATGACTGTTCTTCTCTGGTGTGTCCTTACAGACCAGCCTCTCAACTTACCAAGACACCTCAGGAACGCTATGGGTGATAAACCCCCTTTTGTAGGGTTTATCTTGTGCTTAATTTAGGTGATTTTATGACCTTTTACCCACATTTATTCAATGAAATAGCATGGTTTCATGATTGTCTCCCAATTTGTGCTTAAGTGTGAAAACATGCTTTCTAAGTCCTTAATTAGCTAAATTTAATTCCTTTGATTCCACTAGATGCCTTGATTTGTTTGTTAAGTGATTTCAAGTTGAAAAGGTTAGGAATAGATCAAAGGAATGGAAAGGAAAGCATACAAAGTGAAGAAATCATGAAAAGCCAAAAATTTAGAAAAAGCCCATGGACGCGCGCGCGCACTATGCGCCTACGCGCGGATTGCGAAATGCTCCAGGGACGCGTACGCGTGCTGTGCACGTACCCGCCGAAAGTCGCACGTGATTTTTAAAGAAAAACTCGTGCCTGGCGATTTTGGAGGGTTTTTGGCCCCACTTGGAGCTAAGTTTTTGGCAGGGAAAGTTTTAAAAGACCAAGGATTGAAGGCGACTGCATCATTCACAACTTAACATCATTTAGACACATTAGGATTAGTTTTAGTTAATTTTAGAGAGCTCTAGGATTAGAATTAGGATTAGGTTTTAGATCTAGATCTAGTTCTTCTTCTCTCTTCTAATTTTCCTTTCCTTTCCTTAATTGTTCTCTTGTAGTTGTAGAATTCTTCTTCTTTTGTAATTCCTTTGTATTGCTACTTGTAGTTTATGAACTTTTTTTTGTAGATCTACATTTTTTCTTCAATGCAATTGGTAAGTTCTTTGTTGTTTCATAATTGTTTTCCTTTTCTATTGTTGATCTCTTGCTATTCTAGTTAGATCTCTCTTTAATTCTTGCAATTCATGTTGTTTACTTTTATTGCCTTCTATGTGTTTGTTAAAATGCTTCTTTTAGTTCTGAGTTTACTTTTCTATTATTTTGCCTTTCTATTGTTAATCTCTTACTTTTGTAGTTATAGATTCCTTTAATTCTTGCAATTTACTATGCTTTTCTTTTGTGCCTTCCAAGTGTTTGATGAAATTCTTGGTTGGATTTTAGAGTAGATTTTAGTGCTCTTGGCTTGGGAAGGTAACTTAGGAACTCTTGAGTTATTAATGTCCAAGTGATTGACGATTGGGAGCTGATAAACCACTATTTTATAGTTTATATTGTGCTTAATTGTGCGGTTTTATCAAATCTTTTCCCACTTATTCATATGATTAGCATGCATTTATAATTCCTTCCTTAAGATACTTCATGGTTGAAAACTTGCTTCCTAGAGACTTTTAATTTTGTATTTTAATTCTCCTTTATTCCATTGATGCCGTGATCTGTGTGTTAAGTGTTTCAGGCTTTATAGGGGCATGAATGACTTGGAGATTGGAAAGGAGCCTTGCAAAAATGGAAGGAACACAAGAAATTGAGGAGATGACCAACGAGAAGTGACGCGGACTCACGGCTCACGCGACCGCGCGACATAGAGGAAATGGCAGTGACGCGGACGCATGGCTCACGCGACCGCGCAGATTGGAGACTGCACACGTGACGCGAAGGCATGGACGACGCGCACGCGTGGCAAGGCAAAACGCTGGATGACGCGAACGCGTGGATGACGCGATCGCGTGATGTGCGTGATCTGCAAAATCTGCAGAATTCGCTGGGGGCAATTTTGGGCCCTGTTTTGACCCAGTTTTCGGCCCAAAAAAGCATATTAGAGCCAGGGAACATGAGGAAACCAAAGAGGACAACATTCATTCTACCTAGTTTTAGTTTTTAGAGCTGAATTTACTCCTCCTCTAGGTTTTCTCTCGACACATTCATAGTTCTTAGGATTTTGATTTTATTGCTTTTTGGATTGGGATATTGAGAAGAGTTATTACCTCCGTCAAGACTTCGTCATTCTAGTTTGTTTCCTTACTTGTCACTTACTCTTCCATGTCCTTAATTTATTCAGAGTTACTATTGGATTATTTTTAGAATTTATTAATACAAGAATTATTTTTATTTTTAATTGGTTCCCTTGATTATTATTATTATTTATCATGTTTCTCCTTATTTCTCTTCCGTATTTCGTGGATTTTACAATCATAATGAGCGAGTAGTTCCATACTTGATTGGGAGATGATTGAAAGGAGAACTTTGAGTTGGAATACTCAAGAGAAAAATTGTAATTGGGTTTATTGTTGGATCGCCCTCTAGTCACTGACACTAGTCCTTCCCAAGGGAGAGGATTAGGACTTGTGAATAGAAATTGCCTTCCAACTTGCTTGACTTTCCTCTACCTAGTCAAGGATAACTAAGCAGAACAACCTTCAATTACCATTTTGATCTTGGGAGAACTCCATCAAGGATAGGGCTTCCAACTAATCTACTTCCAGTCAAGGTTTTTATTTAAATTACATAATTTCTCTAATTTAATTTCCTGTTTATCAACTCAAACCATTTTAGAAAATATCTGATTAATAAAATAGCACACCTTTCTGCAACTCGTTGGGGGACGACCTGGGATTCATACTCCCAGTATATTAATTCTAATTTTGTGACAACCCTTCTAAATTGATAAGCGGAATTTTGGTTGTTTGAGAACTATTCTTGGAACGCATCTCTTATAATAATTTCTTTACTCGCCAATTTCTACCATGTCAATTTTTGGCACCATTGCCAGGGAGCTGCAATAGAGTGCTAAGTTATTGATTGGAATTTATTTATTTGCATTTCATTTTTATTTTTGCTACTATGAGCTAAATGTTTCTTTCGTTAAATGACGCGTTCACTTCCTGATCCAAGCTTGCCAATATTTGATCCTGAGATTGAAATAACTATTTCACATATAAGGCAAGCTCGGCATTGGTTAGTCCTCTCCGACGGTGAATCTGAAACGTCACTTGAGGAAGAAACAAGCTCCCTTTCTACTGATTCGGTTGATTTATGTGCAGGTGACATGGCAGAACCTAAGAGAGTTACAATCCAGGAGACTAGAGCCCCTGATTTCACACTGCAACTGTTTCAAGCACATCACCTAGCGGCGGCTACAGATTTTGAAATAAAGACTGCACTGCTCAACTTGATGCCTAAGTTTCATGGCTTACCTGCTCAAGAGCCTATCAAGCACCTCAGAGATTTCCAAGCAGCCTGTTCTACTGTCAAGCGTGATGGTGCAGATGAAACTTCTTTTTTGTTAAAAGCTTTCCCATTCTCTCTTGAGGGAAAGGCGAGAGAGTGGTACTACACTCAACCCGTAGCAACTGTTTCTGACTGGGATACGCTTAGAAGAGAATTTTTGGAAAAATTCTTTCCAGCTGAAGTTACTGATAAATTGAGGAAAGACATTTCCATGATTGTTCAGGACAAATCTGAGACTCTCTATGAATATTGGGAGCACTTCAACAATCTTCTGGAAGCATGCCCCCACCATATGATTGACAAGATAGTGTTGCTCGGCTACGTCACACAGGGCATGAGGCCCCAAGATAAGACCACATTGGGAAGTGCTAGCAATGGGTCTATGAAAAAGTACAACACCACTGATGAGGCATGGCAATTGATCAGCGACTTAGCCGAATCTACTAGGAATCACAGGCAGAAACAAGGCCGGTCAAAAGCTGTTGCAGAAGTATCCTCTAGCAGAGAGACTGCTGCTCTAACTCAGAGTATCTGTGAAATGACCAACTTACTGAAGCAGATGCAGTTGAATCAACAACAAGCTCAGCAAGCTCAGCCCTCTATACCACAGCAGAGCCAACAGTTGGTTCCACAGAGAGTGTGCGGGATCTGTGCTGATTACAGCCATTATACTAATGAATGTCCACAACTCCAATAGGAAGACAACACTGTAGCAGCCACTCATAACTTTTATAACCACCCCAATCAAGGTGCCAGCTACAACCATGGATGGCAGGATAATTCAAACCAAGGTTGGAGAGATAATTCTAACCAGGGCTGGAGGGACAATAATAACAGAGGAGGTAGAGACAATCAGGGAAATCAGAGGTGGAATAATAACAACAACAGGCAGCAAAACCAGAACCAGCCTTACAGAGCACCTCACCTGAGGCAATTCCAAGGACCACAGCACAACCAACAGCAGACCTCTCAGATCACTTATCCTTCTTCATCTCCTAATGATGAGTTACTATAATCTATTGATCAGAGACAGCAGGACATGGAAAACAACCTTACTTCTACTCTAAATGGTCTGAACTCTACCTTGCAAGCTCTTGTATCACAGATTGGATCACTAAATAACTCAAATAACCAGCCTTTGTGCTCCAGTGGAATCCCCTCTCAACCATTGCCCAATCCAAAGGGTGGCATCAATGCCATCACCCTAAGGTCCGGAACCACACTGCCAGAGAGGAATCAGGAGGAGCCAAACCCATCAGAACACACCTCAGCTGAAGAGGTGGTGGAAGTGGAGGATGCTGAAGAGGAAGAGAACATATAGGACATGGTTGAAGAAGAAGAAGCTCAACCACAGAAAGAAGCACCAAAGGCTGCAGACGCTGCAGAAAACACCCCTCTTGTTCCATTTTCACAAATTGCAAGGAAGCCCAGGAAGCAGATGGAACTTGATCCCAAATGGTAGAAATATTCAAAAAGGTTGAGGTAACTGTTCCCCTTTTTGATGTTATTCAGCAGGTACCTAAATACGCAAAGTTTCTAAAAGATTTATGTATACATAAAGACAAAATTAATGAATTAGAAACTATTCCTTTAGTTAGTTCTATATCTGCTTTAATGGGAGGTATACCTGAAAAATGTAGTGATCCAGGTCCATGTATGGTTAATTGTACTATTAGTGGTGTGATATTTTCTGACTGCATGTGTGATCTAGGAGCATGTGTTAGTATAATGCCTTTGTCTATATATGATACTTTGAGGCTCCCTCCCTTAAAAAGGTCGGCAGCTCGTTTTGTGTTAGCAGATAAAAGCTTTATCACAGTGGTTGGAGTTGCTGAAGATATATTAATGAGAATTAAGGGACTCACATTTCCCATTGATTTCTACATTCTGGAAATGCCCCCTAATGACTCAGGAAAGCCATCATCAATCCTACTTGGAAGACCATTCCTGAAGACTTCAAAGTTCAAGCTGGACGTATTTTCCGGAACTTATTCCTTTGAGATAGATGGCAGAATAGTAAAATTCAGTTTAAATGGAGCAATGGAGCACCCTCTGGATGACCTTTCTATCTCCCAGTGTGACATCATAGATGAAACCGTGGCTGCAGTTCACCAGGAGGAGTTAGAAGAGAAGTACACAAGACAAGGTCCAAGTGTGGGGACACTCTTAGAGGACAATGAGGGCACTTTGCCATTATCACCAGCCCCAGATAATCCAGAGCCTGACCATGAGCAGAAATTGGAATTAAAGCCCCTCCCTCCACACCTCAAGTATGCTTACCTTGAGGACAAGCAAAAGTTTCCAGTTATTGCAAGGGAACTCACTTCCCAACAAGAAGAACAGCTACTCAGTGTGCTGAGGAAAAATAAAAGAGCAATTGGATGGAGCTTGGCAGACATAGAAGGCATCAACCCTCAAGTTTGTGAGCACAGAATATTTTTAGAAGAGGGAGCTAAGCCTGTTTGTCAACCCCAGAGAAGACTGAATCCCACTATCTTGGAGGTTGTCAAAAAGGAAGTGACCAGACTACTTGAGGCGGATATCATCTACCCCATCTAAGACAGTGAATGGGTCAACCCAGTACAAGTGATACCCAAGAAGTCTGGAGTCACTACAGTGAAGAATGAGCATGGCGAGCTCATAGTACCAGAGTACAGAACACCTAGAGAGTCTGAATTGATTATAGGCGTCTCAACCAAGCCACTCGTAAGGATCACTACCCCCTTCCATTTATTGATCAAATGCTGGATTGCCTATCAGGTAAATCATATTATTGCTTTTTAGATGGTTACACAGGCTATTTCCAGATTCATATAGCTCCTGAAGATCAGGAAAAGACTACTTTTACATGTCCTTTTGGGACTTATGCCTATAAGAGAATGCCCTTTGGCTTGTGCAATGCACCAGCTACTTTCCAAAGGTGCATGATGAGTCTTTTCTCTGACCTTACTGAGGACTGTATGGAGGTTTTTATGGATGATTTTAGCGTTTATGGTGATTCCTTTAGCCTTTGCTTAGATAGTTTATCTAGAGTATTAGATAGATGTGTCAGTACAAACCTTGTATTGAATTTTGAAAAATGTCACTTTATGGTTAAACAAGGGATTGTACTAGGACATGTTGTGTCTAATACTGGCATTTCTATAGATCCAGCAAAGGTGGATGTTATTTCTAGTTTACCTTACCCCTCCTCTGTGAGGGAAGTCCGTTCGTTCCTTGGCCATGCAGGTTTTTACCGGAGATTCATTAAGGACTTCAGTAAGGTAGCACTACCCTTATCCAGACTACTGCAGAAAGATATTGAGTTCGAGTTCAGTGAGGATTACAAACAAGCATTTGATAAGCTGAAGACCGCCCTGACTCAAGCTCCAATTGTGAGAGGACCAGACTGGAGCCAGCCATTTGAAATCATGTGCGATGCTTCCAATCATGCAGTAGGAGCAGTGCTGGCTCAGCGTGAAGGTAAGGATCCTTTTGTCATTCCTTATGCGTCTAAGACTTTAGACACTGCTCAGTCTAACTACACTACTACTGAGAAAGAGCTTCTTGCTATTTTTTTTCCTCTGGATAAATTTCGAGCCTATTTACTTGGTACTAAAGTAGTAGTGTACTCAGACCACGCAGCTCTAAAGTATTTATTAGCTAAAAAAGAGTCCAAACCAAGCCTTATATGTTGGATACTGCTACTACAAGAATTTGATTTAGAATTAAAGATAGGAGTGGTAACCAAAATCTAGTGGCAGACCACTTGAGTCGCCTTGAGCACATTAACGAAACCTCCACTCCTATAAATGATAATTTCCCATTTGATAACCTGCAAGCAGTATCTAAAGTAGTCCCTTGGTATGCGCCCGTAGCTAATTATCTAGTTAGCCGCACTTTTCCTCCAAACTTTACTAAGCATCAAAGAGACAAGCTGAAAAGCGAGTCTAAATATTATATATGGGATGACCTATATTTATGGAGATGTGGCGCTGACCAGGTAATTAGAAGGTGTGTGCCTCAATCAGAATTCCAGTCCATTTTAGAGGCCTGCCACTCATCTGAAAGTGGAGGACATTTTGGCCCTCAATGAACAGCTAGAAAAATCTTAGACTGTGGATTCTAGTGGCTTACTCTTTTTAAAGACACTGCTGAATTTTGTAAATCTTGTTTCCCATGCCAAAGGTTTGGTAATATATACAAGAGGGATGAGATGCCTCAACAGACTATGCTTTTCTGTGAAATTTTTGATGTTTGGGGCATCGACTTCATGGGTCCATTTCCAAATTCTAATGGTTATTTTTATATATTGTTAGCTGTAGATTACGTTTCTAAATGGATGGAAGCAATTCCTACCCGCACTGATGATGCTAACACTATTTTTTCCTTTGTTAGAAACCACATTATTTGTCGCTTTGGATCACCACGAGCAATCATGAGCGATCAAGGCACCCATTTTTGTAACAGGAGACTAATAAGATTACTGAAGAAGCATGGGATAATTCATAAAGTAGCAACAGCCTACCACCCTCAGACTAATGGGCAAGCCGAGGTGTCAAACAGAGAGATAAAGCATATATTGCAGAAGATAGTCAAACCTCATAGAAGAGACTGGAGCACCAGGCTACAAGATGCACTCTAGGCATACAGAACTGCATACAAGACACCCATTGGGATGAGCCCCTTCCACTTAGTTTATGGAAAAGCCTGTCACCTCCCAGTTGAGGCTGAGCACAAAGCCTTTTGGGCAGTAAAAGAGTGCAACATGGGATTTGAGGAAGCCGGAGCTGAAAGGAAGTTGTAACTGCAAGAATTAGAAAGCCTTCGCCTAGAAGCTTATGAAAACTCAAGGTTGTATAAGGAAAAGATGAAGGATGTACATGATAAGTACATCAAGAGGAGAGAGTTCCAACCTGGGGACTTAGTCCTCCTTTACAACTCTAGACTGAGGTTCATGCCAGGCAAGTTGAGATCAAAATGGGAAGGTCCATATAGAGCAGAGAAGGCTGATCCATACGGAGTTTTCCACCTGAGTCATCCTTCAAGATCTGAATTCATCAAAGTTAATGGACATCGTTTGAAGCTATATCATGGTGAGAAGGTGACGAAAAATAAGGAGTTAGAAATTTTCCTCTTGGAGGATCCACTTGATAGAGAATTTATACCGGTTCGGAATTTCACAAAATATTTCTGTTGTTAGTATAGTCCAAACCGATAATCAATCCTAAAATCAAATTAAATTTTAGGTTGTCACAAAGAACAATCCCCAAATAAGAAATAACCAGAGTATTTAGACTCCGGGTCCTTTCACGAGGAATTGCAATGAAGTGAATGATTATTGGCTATGGGGATCAAGGGGGGTTTTTTTGATTGATATTGGGCAAGAAAATAAATGACAAGAGAAAGTAAATCAAACAAGAAATTAAAGAAAACAAGTAATAAAAAGAGACATTCATGGCAATGGATTGAGATCATAGGCTTTCTATCCTAGTCATGCATGATTAGTTCATCTTATTTAGTTAACTCCAACAAATAGGGAGAATGTCAAACAAGATTAACTAATCATGTCACAATAATAAACAAGAATTTATCTAATTACGTCAACTCCAACAAAGAGGGAGAAAGTCTAACGAGACTAGCTAATCTCAATCCAAAAGTCCTAACCAACTTACTAATTAAACTAGCAAAAGATTAGCGTCAATGGAAATAATCTTCCATAAGTCCTAATCAACTCACTAATTAAATTAGCAAAAGATTAGCGTCAATGGAAACAATACTAGCTAACAACTCTAGATCACCAACATAAGTTGGGTTTTCATGACTCAAGATTGCCCAATTACTCTTTCCAAGCCAAGAATGCTCAAAATCTACTCTAACATCCTACCAAGCATTGTGTCAAACACTTGGTAGGCATAAAAGAAAAGCATAGTAAAATAGCAAGGAAAGTAAATCTACACTACTCAATTGCAGGGAATTAATAATCACAACTCATGTCAACAATTAAAAGAACATCAACATCGAATTTGCATTAAATGTAAACCAAATCCATCATGAGTGCATGAACATAAAAGAGAGCAAAAAGGGAAATTAACATTACAAATCAAAAGAGTGAAAGAGTAGAAGCAAGAATTCATAAAAGAAACAAGATGAAAGCATGTAATTGAACCTAAATCTAAGAGAGATTAACCTAAACCTAACCTAATTCTAGAGAGAAGAGGGAGCTTCTCTCTCTAGAAACTAACCTACATGATGCTAATGCTACAAAACAATTGCTCCCCCTTTGCTTGGACTTCAATTCTGCATGAAATACACTCAGAAACAAGTTGAATTTGGGCTTGGACAGCTCAGAAATCGCCCCCAGCGTTTTGCCATTAAGTGGGCCAAGTAAGAATATCGGCGCGTGCGCGCCACGGGCGCGTGCGCGTCGATTGGCAAATCCTCAACCGCGCGGAAGCGGCATGTACGCGTGCGCGTCCTTGTGAGAGACCACTTTTGCGCGTGCGCGCCTTGTACGCGTGCGGGTCCATTGGTTCCTTCCAAATCTTTGTTTCTTCATGCATTCTCCTCCTTGCATGCTTTTTCCCTCATTTCTTCCATCCAATAATTGCCTAATGAACCTGAAATTACTTAACAAACACATCAAGGCATCGAATGGAATTAAGGTGGATTAAAATCACCAATTTAAGGCCTGAAAATCATGTTTTTACATTTAAGCACAATTTAAGGGAGAATTACAAAAACATGCTAATTCATTGAATAAATGTGGGAAAAGGTGGATAATTCCCCCAAAATAAGCACAAGATAAACCACGAAAACAGGGTTTATCAAATCTCCCCACACTTAACTAAGCATGTCCTCATGCTAAAATCAAGAAAGAAGCAAAGGGTATCACATTTATTCAATGCAAACTACTAACTAAATGCAATCTATCTATATGCAAGTCATCTACATGAATGCAATGGCTCAGTCAAAACAAGTCAATTTCCAAGAGTACACATGTAAGCACAAGGGCTAAGGTATTAGCAACCAAGCAAACCACAATTGGATTGAATCATTGAAAAAGTTCACAAACTTGCAAGAAAAGATGATCATGGGTGGAAACATGTAATTGAGCGATTGAACCCTCACCGGATGTGTATCCGCTCTAGGCACTCAAGTGTATAGGGTTGATTCACTCAATTCTCCCCTAATCATGCTTTCCAAGATTTGTTTTTCATCTAACAATCAACAATTACCTTATGCATGCATACAAATATCATGAGGACTTTTCCATAGGTTGTAATGGGGCTAGGGTCAAGGTAGGATGCATATGGTCAAGTGAGCTTGAAATTCGAATCTTTGATTAACTTAAACTTCCCACCCAACCTATGACACCCTATACAATTCCAAACTAACCTAACTACCCATTCTTCACTTTTTCACACACTCATGCATTCTTTTTTTTTTTTTATCACCACCCATATGCATTGACTTTTATTGAACTTTGAACTTTGGGGCATTTTTGTCCCCTTTTTATTGCAATTCTTTGTCTTTCTTTTTCTATTTATATTATGTTTTTCTTTTTTTTCTTTTTTTTTTCAAACTATATACAAGAACATCAATGCATAAGGTCTATACATTTTATCAATACATGAGTATGTACCCAATTCCTAATATTTACAACAAAATACAAAACTACCCTTTTATTCACCCAATGTCCCAAGACTTCCCATACTTGAATGATACACACACACACACTAGCCTAAGCTAATCAAAGATCCAAATAAAGGACATTTATTGTTTTTCGCTTTAAGGCTTGTAATGTGCTAAATTAAGAACAAATGGGTTAATCATAGGCTCAAATTTGCTAACAATGGATGATAAGAGGTAAGGCTATTTGGGTAAGTGAGCTAATGAAACAATGGCCTCAATCATATAAATGCATGAATACACAAAATAATGGACATAGAGAATCAAACAAATCAAAGATTACAATCATAGAAAGAGAATAATGCACACAAGAAGGAAGAATAAGTGGTTATAAGATGTAACCACACAGTTAGGCTCAAATCTCACAAGCTTGTGCTCTTAGCTCAAAAACCATGTTCCAAAATAAATTCCTTCAAACAAGTTTTTCACAAAAATTTTTTTTTTCAAATTGGTAGGGTGCCCTAAAACAATTTTTCCCCTAAAACAATTTTTCTTGGAAAAGAAATCATCACCCTAACCAAGTAGTCCTAACACAAAAAAAAAATGGTCAAATATGTACAAATTTTAACTACCATGCAATCTATCATGCAATGCAACAACTAACTAACAAAGACAAAAATTAAAAAATTGGTGTTGAAAGGAAATTGTTACCCATGGAGATCGGTCGGACGACCTCCCCACACTAAGAAATTTGCACCGTCCTCGGTGCATGCAAAGAAGAACAGGATGGATGGGTTACTACAATTGATGAGCTCCTTCAAAAGGTTGTGCGGGTGAACTTGTTTGTTTTTCCATTTAGAAGCTTTTTCATTCCTTTCCTTCTTGGTGGCCAACCTAAAAGGAAAGAAAAAGAAAGAAAATCAAGCCTACAACAGGGATATCAAAGCAAATAGAGCATAGGCGGGGGGCTAATGCCAAATAAGAGCAAGGTTCTTACTACATGTTAGCTACGCATGTAAGTGAGAGAGAAATATAGGCAAAGGGCATATCAACTAATATCAAACAAGAAAGAGGCACCGAAATAATGCAAGAAATTCTCAACAATTTAGTAGGGAAATGCAACACCATTATTGAAAGAAGGGACTTAGAAAAAAAAATCGAAAATAGGCTATAGAAACAAAATTGAAATGCAAAGAATAGAAGTATACGAATGCCATAAACAAAAGAAAATGGAAGAGGGAAAAAAAACTCTCTTTTTTTTTTTACTGGCGCGGACGCGCAAAGTGCGCGCATGCGCAGATGGCAGGCACAGAATAGGCACAAAAGTGGCACAACTCTCTGGAAAATGTACCAGGAGTGCAAATGGCGCTATCGGCGCGCGCGCGCAAGGTGCGCGGGCGCGTGCATTGTGCAATTGGCTTATGGACGCGTACGCGCCAGGTGCGCGCACGCGCGAGTTGGTTTGTGCCTCGCGCACAAAGTAGGCACAAGTTAGGCACAACTCTCTGGAATTTGGCTTGTAGGTGAAATCTTTGCATCCACGCGTATGCGTACATGGCGCGTCCGCGTGGATGATCGAAAATGCTTGAGGCGCGCGTACGCGCCAGGTGCGCGTACGCGTGGATGGTGCTCTATTTTTCAAAAATTTTTCATGTTCTTGCACCAATCCAAGCATTCCAAACCTCCAAACAGCTACCCAAACACCATAAAAGCCTTATTCAACATGCTAAACTACTGAATAAACTCAACAACTAAGCTACAAACTTAAGACACAAATCTAATGAAACAAACCAACAACCAAAATATTAAAATAAAAGTTTGCAAAGAAGAAACTACCTAACAATGGTAACTCAAATCACTTATTAACCAAATCTAAAAGAGAGTGGAAAGAGTTTACCATGGTGGGGTGTCTCCCACCTAGCACTTTTAGTTTAAGTCCTTAAGTTGGACATTTGGGAAGCTCCTTGTTATGGTGGCTTGTGCTTGAATTCATCTTAGAACCTCCACCAATGCTTGGTTTTCCATTGTGCTCCAAAATTTCTAATGAGTTGCAATAAGTCTTGATGGAGTCCTTCACAAGCTAAGGGTTCCCAAAATTGATCCTCATATATACCCGGATCCCAAATATTTTTTCTACACCCATCTTCAAGTTGATCAAGACAATTCCATTTGGGTGGCAAGTGATCCGAATTCTCATGTGAGTACCAAAGCATTCTCCTAGACCCTTTTAGTTGAGAATTATACCAACTATTGCACGTACATTTTAAGCTTCCAACCATAAGGAACCTTGATTGGCATTTCCATCCACTACTCAATTTCCTTTTGCTCTTAACCCCATAAAGAGCTCTAAGTTGCCCATCTGTCTCAAGCAAACCATATTCAAGTGAGAAATTAAAGCTTAGGGATAAGAGTTTTACCCACTTGAATGTTGTGTTGGATGGTGACTTAGGAAGGGACGTCTTCAATGGTCTTGTAAGCTCCATTCCCTTGTGCTCTTCTTCGAATACCTCCACCTCTTGGCAAGCTTTTTCAACTTCAATTCCTTGCCCACCAACTTCTTCCACACATTCTTCATTGGTGGAGCTTGCCTCTTGATCATCCTCTTCCAATCTTTCATCATTCATACTATGCCTTGGAGGTTGCGCATTATCCTCCTCAACACCAAATTCAAACTCATTGGAAGAAGGTTCAACAACTTCCACAAAATCATCAACAATGTCACTTGGTGTGGAAGTGCTTTCAAGTTTGAAATCCACCTCTTGCTCAACTTCGCCTAGCTCTTCAACCACTTCTTCTTCTTCAACAATCTCTCCCTCCTCCACTTGTTGTAAGACATACCCCATCTCCTTGTCCTCATGTTGAGATTCTAAAATCTCCTTCATGCTCCTTTCTTCGGTTGATTTCTCACACTCATCCGTGGAGATGCTTTGCTTGTTGCATGAGTCCCATGAGTCCAAGTTGGCTTTAATTTTGGCAAGGTTAGCCTCAATAGCTTCATAATTTCTCCTTTGGGCTTCCTCTTGCTCCTTTTGACGGATTATTGCTTGAAGCCGATCTATTTCTTCCTTGAGACGATCCATTGACTCTTGGATAGATGGATGTGGGTGTTCTTCCTTGGAGGGTTGTGGTGGAAAGGGAAATTCATTATGTGGTTGAAATCTATCATACATGGGAGGTGATTTATCTTGGTAAGGGTAGTGAGGTGGTGGTTCTTGAGGGTATTGGTGGTGGAATTGGGGTGGTTCTTCATATGGTTCATATGGATCATAAGGTGGTTGGTATGGTGGATATGGGTTGGGGTCATATGGAGGTGTTTGGTAGTAGGGGGCTTGTGAGTAAGGTGGTTCAAAGTTATGTTGAGGAGGTGGTTCATAGGCATATGGTGGTGGTTGTTGACAATCATAATAAGGGTCACCATATCCATTAGATTGATATGCATTAGGATGAGAGTTATACCCATAAGAATCCGGAGGTTGTTGTTGCCAAGAAGGTTGATCAATCCCTTGAGGTTCCTCCCATCTTTGATTGTTCCATCCTTGATGCATATTGTCATTGTAGCTCCCATTCCCTACAACATAATTTGAACCAAACTCATAGCCAAAGTGATGAGAATTCATGGTGATAAGAGAAAACAAAAACAAATTCTAATAAGAAACAAAGAAAACCAAATCCTAAAACTAATGAAGACTAACAAAGAAAACCAAAAATCAAGCTATTCACAATATATACAATAGCCAATAATGTAACACCATTGCAACTCCCCGGCAACGGCGCCATTAATTTGATAGAGAATTTATACCGGTTCGGAATTTCACAAAATATTTCTGTTGTTAGTATAGTCCAAACCGATAGTCAATCCTCAAATCAAATTAAATTTTAGGTTGTCACAAAGAACAATCCCCAAATAAGAAATAACCAGAGTATTGCAATGAAGTGAATGATTATTGGCTATGGGGATCAAGGGGGGTTTTTTTTATTGATATTGGGCAAGAAAATAAATGACAAGAGAAAGTAAATCAAACAAGAAATCAAAGAAAACAAGTAATAAAAAGAGACATTCATGGCAATGGATTGAGATCATAGGCTTTCTATCCTAGTCATGCATGATTAGTTCATCTTATTTAGTTAACTCCAACAAATAGGGAGAATGTCAAACAAGATTAACTAATCATGTCACAATAATAAACAAGAATTTATCTCATTACGTCAACTCCAACAAAGAGGGAGAAAGTCTAACGAGACTAGCTAATCTCAATCCAAAAGTCCTAACCAACTTACTAATTAAACTAGCAAAAGATTAGCGTCAATGGAAATAATCTTCCATAAGTCCTAATCAACTCACTAATTAAATTAGCAAAAGATTAGCGTCAATGGAAACAATACTAGCTAAGAACTCTAGATCACCAACATAAGTTGGGTTTTCATGACTCAAGATTGCCCAATTACTCTTTCCAAGCCAAGAATGCTCAAAATCTACTCTAACATCCTACCAAGCATTGTGTCAAACACTTGGTAGGTGTAAAAGAAAAGCATAGTAAAATAGCAAGGAAAGTAAATCTACACTACTCAATTGCAGGGAATTAATAATCACAACTCAAATCAACAATTAAAAGAACATCAACATCGAATTTGCATTAAATGTAAACCAAATCCATCATGAGTGCATGAACATAAAAAAGAGCAAAAAGGGAAATTAACATTACAAATCAAAAGAGTGAAAGAGTAGAAGCAAGAATTCATAAAAGAAACAAGATGAAAGCATGTAATTGAACCTAAATCTAAGAGAGATTAACCTAAACCTAACCTAATTCTAGAGAGAAGAGGGAGCTTCTCTCTCTAGAAACTAACCTACATGATGCTAATGCTACAAAACAATTGCTCCCCCTTTGCTTGGACTTCAATTCTACATGAAATACACTCAGAAACAAGTTGGATTTGGGCTTGGGCAGCTCAGAAATCGCCCCCAGCGTTTTGCCATTAAGTGGGCCAAGTAAGAATATCGGCGCGTGCGCGCCACGTGCGCGTGCGCGTCGATTGGCAAATCCTCAACCGCGCGGAAGCGGCATGTACGCGTGCGCGTCCTTGTGAGAGACCACTTTTGTGCGTGTGCGCCTTGTACGCGTGCGCGTCCATTGGTTCCTTCCAAATCTTTGTTTCTTCATGCATTCTCCTCCTTGCATGCTTTTTCCCTCATTTCTTCCATCCAATAATTGCCTAATGAACCTGAAATTACTTAACAAACACATCAAGGTATCGAATGGAATTAAGGTGGATTAAAATCACCAATTTAAGGCCTAAAAAGCATGTTTTTACATTTAAGCACAATTTAAGGGAGAATTACAAAAACATGCTAATTCATTGAATAAATATGGGAAAAGGTGGATAATTCCCCCAAAATAAGCACAAGATAAACCACAAAAACGGGGTTTATCACCACTCGTAGCGGAAGACTGAGCTAGTAGAGCGTCCAAATTAAGGACGTTAAAGCAAAGTGCTAGGTGGGAGACAACCCACCATGGATGGCCACCAAGAAAGGTGATGAGCGGATAATTTATACGCTTTTTGGCATTGTTTTTAGTATGTTTTTAGTAGAATCTAGTTACTTTTAGGGATGTTTTCATTAGTTTTTATGTTAAATTCACATTTCTTGACTTTACTATGATTTTGTGTGTTTTTCTGTTATTTCAGGTATTTTTTGGCTGAAATTGAGGGACTTGAGCAAAAATCAGATTCAGAGGTTGAAGAAGGACTGCTGATGCTGTTGGATTCTGACCTCCCTGCACTCAAAATAGATTTTCTGGAGCTACAGAACTCAAAATGGCGCGCTTTTAATTGCGCTGAAAAGTAGACATCAAGGGCTTTCCAGCAATATATAATAGTCCATATTTTGCCCAAGTTTACATGACGCAAACTGGCGTTCAACGCCAGCTCTCTGCTCAATTCTGGCGTCCAGCGCCAGAAACAAGTTGCAAAGTGGAGTTCAACGCCCAAACTGGCACAAAAGCTGGCGTTCAACTCCAAGAATGACCTCTCCACGTGTAGACTTCAAGCTTAGCCCAAGCACACACCAAGTGGGCCCCGTAAGTGGATTTATGCATCAATTACTTACTTCTGTAAACCCTAGTAGCTAGCTTATTAAAAATAGGACTTTTTACTATTGTATTTGACATCCTGAGTTTTATCTTCGGATCATAGTAGTCTTGGTTACTCCGGTTCCCCTCTGGGGCCGAGACCAATGAACTCCATTATCACTTATGTATTTTCAAACGGTAGAGTTTCTACACTCCATAGATTAAGGTGTGGAGCTCTGCTGTTCCTCAAAGATTAATGCAAAGTACTACTGTTTTCTATTCAATTCATCTTATTTCGCTTCTAAGATATTCATTCGCACTTCAACCTGAATGTGATGAACGTGACACTCATTATCATTCCCTATGAACGCGTGCCTGACAACCACTTCCGTTCTACATTAGATTGAATGAGTATCTCTTAGATCTCTTAATCAGAATCTTCGTGGTATAAGCTAGATTGATGGCGGCATTCATGAGAGTCCGGAAAGTCTAAACCTTGTCCGTGGTATTCCGAGTAGGACTCTGGGATTGAATGACTGTGACGAACTCCAAACTCGCGAGTGCTGGGCGTAGTGACAGACGCAAAAGGATAGTAAATTCTATTCCAGTATGATCGAGAACCTCCAAGATGATTAGCCATGCAGTGACAGCGCATCGGACCATTTTCACAGAGAGGAATAGGATGCAACCAACGACAAGGGTGATGCCTCCAGACGATTAGCCGTGCTGTGACAGAGCATTTGGACCATTTTCCCGAGAGGATTGAAAGTAGCCATTGGCACCGGTGACATCCTTACAAAAAGCCAGCCATAGAAAGGAGTAAGACTGATTGGATGAAGACAGCAGGAAAGCGGAGGTTCAGAGGAACGAATGTATCTCCATACGCTTATCTGAAATTCTCACCAATGATTTACATAAGTATTTCTATCCTTCTTTTATTACTAAATTTCGAAAACTACATAACTATTTTATATCCGCCTGACTGAGATTTACAAGGTGACCATAGCTTGCTTCATACCAACAATCTCCGTGGGATTCGACCCTTACTCACGTAAGGTATTACTTGGACGACCCAGTGCACTTGCTGGTTAGTTATGCGAAGTTGTGAAGATATGTTTAGACTATGGTTCTGTGCATCCGTTTTTGGTGCCATCGCCAGGGAATCAATTTCGAACAATAAATCACAACCTGAGTAACAATTTCGCATACCAAGTTTTTGGCGCCGTTGCTGGAGATTGTTTGAGTTTGGACAACTGACGGTTCATCATGTTGCTCAGATTAGGTAATTTTCTTTTTGTTTTCTTTTCAAAAAAATTTTTTCAAAAATTTCTCATCTGTTTTCGAAAAAAAAATATATAAATAAAAATGTTTTCAAAAAAATATTTTTCTTCAGAATATTTAAGAATGAATTCTAGTATTTCATGAAGCATGTGAAGCCTGGCTGGCTGTAAAGCCATGCCTGTAGGGAATGTCAGGCGTGTCATGTCTGAGTTACATACTAAAGCTTGGCTGGCTATTAAGCCATGCCTAACCCTTTGATTGGAGCTTTAGACTAAAAAGCATAAGATTCCTGGAATTCATATTAAAAATTTTGGAATCCTTATTTTTATTTTTCACAATAATTTTCGAAAAAAAATACAAAAAAAAAAATTATAAAATCATAAAAATCAAAAATATTTTTGTATTCTTGTTTGAGTCTTGAGTCATGTTATAAGTTTGGTGTCAATTGCATATTCATCTTGCATTTTTCGAAAATTCATGCATTCATAGTGTTCTTCATGATCTTCAAGTTGTTCTTGGTAAGTCTTATTGTTTGATCTTGATGTTTTTCTTGTTTTGTGTTATATGGTGTTTTTCATATGCATTCTTGAATTCTTAGTGCCTAAGCATTAAAGATTTCTAAGTTTAGTGTCTTGCATGTTTTCTTTGCATTAAAAATTTTTCAAAAATGTGTTCTTGATGTTCATCATGATCTTCATAGTGTTCTTGGTGTTCATCTTGACATTCATAGCATTCTTGCATGCATTCATTGTTTTGATCCATAACTTTCATGCATTGCATCATTTTTCTTGTTTTTCTCTCTCATCATAAAAATTCAAAAATCAAAAAAATATCTTTCCCTTTTCTCTCTTAAAATTTCGAAAATTAGATTTGACTTTTTCAAAAATTTTTAAAATCTAGTTGTTTTTATGAGTCAAATCGAATTTTCAATTTAAAAAAAAATCTTATCTTTTTCAAAATCTTTTTCAAAAATCAAATCTTTTTTTTCAATTTTTTTAGTTATTTTTGAAAATTTTAAAAATATTTTTCAAAAATCTTTTTCTTAATTTTACATCATATTTTCGAAAATAACATCATCAATTAATGTTTTGATTCAAAAATTTCAAGTTTGTTACTTACTTGTTAAGAAAGATTCAAACTTTAAGTTCTAGAATCATATCTTGTGATTTCTTGTGAATCAAGTCATTAATTGAGGTTTTAAAAATCAAATCTTTTTCAAAAACTAATTTCTATCATATCTTTTCAAAAATATCTTCTTATCTTACCTTTTTCAAAAAAAAAAGTGATTGCAAAATATCTTTTCTAACTTCCTAACTTCTTATCTTTTCAAAATTTGTTTCAACTAACTAACTAACTTTTTGTTTATTTCTTACCTTTTTCAAAACTACCTAACTAACTCTCTCTCTCTAATTTTCGAAAAAAATCTTCCCTCTTTTTTAAAATTTCTTTTTAATTAGACTAATTATTTTATTTTTTTTATTTGAATTTTCGAAAAACTACTAACCTTTTTCAAAAACTATTTTCGAAAATCACTAACTCTTTTTCAAAAATTATTTTCGAAAATTCTCTCCTCCTCTCATCCCCTTCTATTTATTTATTCATCTACTAACACTTCTCTTCATCTCACATCTCTGCTCCTATCATCACCTTTGTGTTTGGATTCTTCATTCTTCTTCACCCCTATTCCTTTTCTTCTTCTACTAACAATAAGGAACCTCTTTACTGTGACATAGAGGATTCCTCTTCTTTTCTTGTTCTCTTCTCTTTCTTATGAGCAGGAACAAGGAAAAAAGCATTCTTGTTGAAGCTGATCCAGAACCTGAAAGCACTCTGAAGAGGAAACTAAGAGAAGCTAAATTACAACAATCCAGAGACAACCTTATTGAAAATTTCGAACAAGTAAAGGAGATGGTAGCCGAACCCAACAACAATAATGCAAGGAGGATGCTTGGTGACTTTACTGCACCTAAGTCCAATTTACATGGAAGAAGCATCTCCATTCCTGCCATTAGAGCAAACAACTTTGAGCTGAAACCTCAGCTAGTTTCTCTGATGCAGCAGAACTGCAAGTTTTATGGACTTCCATCTGAAGATTCTTTTCAGTTCTTAACTGAATTCTTGCAGATTTGTGATACTGTTAAGACTAATGGAGTAGATCCTGAAGTCTATAGGCTCATGCTTTTCCCTTTTGCTGTAAGAGACAGAGCTAGAGTGTGGTTGGACTCTCAACCCAAAGACAGCCTGAACTCTTGGGATAAGCTGGTCACGGCTTTCTTAGCCAAGTTCTTTCTTCCTCAAAAGCTGAGCAAGCTTAGAGTAGATGTTCAGACCTTTAGACAGAAGGAAGGTGAATCTCTCTATGAAGCTTGGGAAAGATACAAGCAGCTGACCAAAAAGTGTCCTTCTGACATGCTTTCAAAATGGACCATCCTGGATATATTCTATGATGGTCTGTCTGAGTTATCTAAGATGTCATTGGATACTTCTGCAGGTGGATCCATTCACCTAAAGAAAACGCCTGCAGAAGCTCAAGAACTCATTGACATGGTTGCTAATAACCAGTTCATGTACACTTCTGAGAGGAATCCTGTGAGTAATGGGACGCCTATGAAGAAGGGAGTTCTTGAAATTGATACTCTAAATGCCATATTGGCTCAGAACAAAATATTGACTCAGCAAGTCAATATGATTTCTCAGAGTCTGAACGGAATGCAAGCTGCATCCAACAGTACTCAAGAGGCATCTTCTGAGGAAGAAGCTTATGATCTTGAGAACCCTGCAATAGCAGAGTTAAAATACATGGGTGAACCATATGGAAACACCTACAATCCATCATGGAGAAATCACCCAAATCTCTCATGGAAGGATCAAAAGCCTCAACAAGGCTTTAATAATAGTGGAAGAAACAGGTTTAGCAATAGCAAGCCTTTTCCATCATCCACTCAGCAACAGACAGAGAATTCTGAGCAGAATCCATCTAGCTTAGCAAATTTAGTCTCTGATCTATCTAAGGCCACTGTGAGTTTCATAAATGAAACAAGGTCTTCCATTAGAAATTTGGAAGCACAAGTGGGCCAGCTGAGTAAAAGGATCACTGAAATCCCTCCTAGTACTCTCCCAAGCAATACAGAAGAAAATCCAAAAGGAGAGTGCAAGGCCATTGAATTGATCACCATGGCCGAACCTGTAAGGGTGGGAGAGGACATGAATCCCAGTGAGGAAGACCTCCTGGGACGCCCAGTGATCAATAAGGAGCTTCCCTCTGAGGAACCAAAGGACTCTGAGGCTCAATTAGAGACCATAGAGATTCTATTGAACCTCCTTATGCCATTCATGAGCTCTGATGAGTACTCCTCTTCTGAAGAGAATGAGGATGTTACTGAAGAGTAAGCTGCCAAGTTCCTTGGTGCAATCATGAAGCTGAATGCCAAATTATTTGGCATTAAAACTTGGGAAGATGAACCTCCCTTGTTAACCAATGAACTAAGTGATCTGGATCAACTAACATTGCCTCAGAAGAAACAGGATCCTGGAAAGTTCTTAAGACCTTGTACCATAGGCACCATGATCTTTAAGGCTCTGTGTGACCTTGGTTCAGGAATAAACCTCATGCCTCTCTCTGTAATAGAGAAACTGAGAATCTTTTGGGGTGCAAGCCACTAAAATCTCATTAGAGATGGCAGACAATTCAAGAAAATAGGCTTATGGACAAGTAGAGGACGTGTTAGTAAAGGTTGAAGGCCTTTACATCCCTGCTGATTTCATATTCCTAGATACTGGGAAGAATGAGGATAAATCAATCATCCTTGGAAGACCTTTCCTAGCCACAGCAAGAGCTGTGATTGATGTGGACAGAGGAGAATTGATCCTTCAATTAAATAAGGACAACCTTGTGTTTACAACTCAAGGATCTCTCTCTGCATCCATGGAGAGGAAGCAGAAAAAGCTTCTCTCAAAGCAGAGTCAACCAAAGCCCCCACAGTCAAACTCTAAGTTTGGTGTTGGGAGACCACAACCAAACTCTAAGTTTGGTGTCAAACCCCCATGTCCAAACTCTAAGTTTGGTGTTGGGAGGTCTCAACAAAGCTCTGCACATCTGTGAGGCTCCATGAGAGCCCACTGTCAAGCTATTGACATTAAAGAAGCGCTTGTTGGGAGGCAACCCAATGTTTATTTATCTAATTTTCATTGTTTTTTATGTTTTATTAGGTTTATGATCATGTGGAGTCACAAAATAAATATAAATATTGAAAACGGAATCAAAAACAGCAGAAGAAAAATCACACCCTGGAGGAAGACCTTACTGGCGTTTAAACGCCAGTAAGAAGCATGTTTTGGGCGTTCAACGCCAGAACAGAGCATGGTTCTGGCGCTAAACGCCAGAAATGGGCAGCATCTGGGCGTTTGAACGCCAGAAATGTACCCTAGAGAAGAGCTGGCACTGAACGCCCAGAACAAGCATGGTTCTGGCGTTCAACGCCAGAAATGGGCAACAAATGGGCGTTCAATGCCCAGAACAAGCACCAATCTGGCGCTGAATGCCCAGAGTTGTGTGCAAGGGCATTTTACATGCCTAGTTTGGTGCAAGGTTGTGAATCCTTGAACACCTCAGGATCTGTGGACCCCACAGGATCATCTCAGGATCTGTGGACCCCACAAGATCCCCACCTACCTCCACTCACTCTCTTCTCTCTTCTCAATCATCCTCTATTCCTAATAAACACTCTTCCCTAAAACCCTTCACCTATCACCTCCATCTCTCTTCCCTATTAACCCTTCACCACTCACATCCACCCACTCTTCCCCATAATCCTACCCAATAAACTCCACCTACCTTCAAAATTCAAATCAATTTCCCACCCAAACCCACCCATATGGCCGAGCCTTAACCCCCCCTCCCTTCCCTATATAAAGCCTTCCATTCTTCCTCATTTTCACACAACACAACCCTCTCTTCTCTTCTTGGCCGAAACACACCTCCCCCCTCTTCTCCATCTTTTCTTCTTCTTCTTCATCTAATTCTTTAGTAATATTCTAAGTTTGGTGTGGTAAAAGCATAAGCTTTTTGTTTTTCCATTACCATTGATGGCACCTAAGACTGGAGAATCCTCTAGAAAAGGAAAAGGGAAGACAAAAGCTTCCACCTCTGAGTCATGGGAGATGGAAAGATTCATCTCTAAAGCTCATCAAGACCACTTCTATGATGTTGTGGCTAAGAAGAAGGTGATCCCCGAGGTCCCTTTCAAACTCAAAAGAAATGAGTATCCGGAGATTCGACATGAAATTCAAAGAAGAGGTTGGGAAGTTCTAACAAATCCCATCCAACAAGTCGGCATCCTAATGGTTCAAGAGTTCTATGCCAATGCATGGATCACCAAGAACCATGATCAAAGTAAGAACCCGGATCCAAAGAACTATGTTACAATGGTTCGGGGGAAATACTTGGATTTTAGTCCGAAAAATGTGAGGTTGGCGTTTAACTTGCCTATGATGCAAGGAGATAAACGCCCCTACACTAGAAGGGTCAACTTTAATCAAAGGTTGGACCAAGTCCTCATGGACATATGTATGGAAGGAGCTCAATGGAAGATTGACTCCAAAGGCAAGCCGGTTCAACTAAGAAGATTGGACCTCAAGCCTGTGGCTAGAGTATGGTTGGAGTTCATCCAACGCTCTATCATCCCCACTAGCAACCGATCTGAAGTTACTGTGGATCGGGCCATCATGATCCATAGCATCATGATTAGAGAAGAAGTAGAGGTTCATGAAGTCATCTCCCTTGAACTCTACAAAATAGCCGAAAAGCCCTCTCCTGGGGCAAGGCTAGCTTTTTCTCATCTTATCTGCCATCTATGTTACTCAGCTGGAGCTTCCATAGAAGGAGACATTCACATTGAGGAAGAGAAGCCCATCACTAAGAAAAAGATGGAGCAAGTAAGAGAGCCCATTCATGGAGCTCAAGAGGCGCAGGAAGCTCATCACCATGAGATCCCAGAGATGCCTCATATGCATTTTCCTCCACAAAACTATTGGGAGCAAATCAACACCTCCCTAGGAGAATTAAGTTCCAACATGGGACAACTAAGGGTGGAACATCAAGAGCACTCCATCATCCTTCATGAAATAAGAGAAGATCAAAAAGCAATGAGGGAGGAGCAACAAAGACAAGGAAGAGACATAGAAGAGCTCAAGGACATCATTGGTTCCTCAAGAAGGAAATGCCACCATCACTAAGGTGGACTCATTCCTTGTTCTTACTTTCTCTGTTTTTCGTTTTCTCTATGTTAAGTTCTTATCAATGTTTGTGTCTTCATTACATGATCATTAGTAGTTAGTAACTTTGTCTTAAAGTTATGAATGTCCTATGAATCCATCACCTCTCTTAAATGAAAAATGCTTTAATTCAAAAGAACAAGAAGTACATGAGTTTTGAATTTATCCTTGAACTTAGCTTAATTATATTGATGTGGTGACAATGCTTCTTGTTTTCTGAATGAATGCTTGAACAGTGAATATGTCTTTTGAAGTTGTTGTTTAAGAATGTTAAATATGTTGGCTCTTGAAATAATGATGACAAGGAGACATGTTATTTGATAATCTGAAAAATCATAAAAATGATTCTTGAAGCAAGAAAAAGCAGCAAAGAACAAAGCTTGCAGAAAAAAAAAATATAAGCGAAAAAAAATAGAAAGAAAAAGCAAGCAGAAAAAGCCAAAGCTCTTAAAACCAAGAGGCAAGAGCAAAAAGCCAATAACCCTTAAAATCAAAAGGCAAGGGCAAATAAAAAGGATCCCAAGGCTTTGAGCATCAGTGGATAGGAGGGCCTAAAGGAATAAAATCCTAGTCTAAGCGGCTAAACCAAGCTGTCCCTAACCATGTGCTTGTGGCGTGAAGGTGTCAAGTGAAAACTTGAGACTGAGCGGTTAAAGTCAAGGTCCAAAGCAAAAAAAGAGTGTGCTTAAGAACCCTGGACACCTCTAATTGGGGACTTTAGCAAAGCTGAGTCACAATCTGAAAAGGTTCACCCAATTATGTGTCTGTGGCATTTATGTATCTGGTGGTAATACTGGAAAACAAAGTGGTTAGGGCCACGGCCAAGACTCATAAAATAGTTGTGTTCAAGAATCATCATACTGAACTAGGAGAATCAATAACACTATCTGAACTCTGAGTTCCTATAGATGCCAATCATTCTGAACCTCAATGGATGAAGTGAGATGCCAAAACTATTCAAGAGGCAAAATGCTACAAGTCCCGCTCATCTGATTGAAGCTATGTTTCATTGATAGTTTGGAATTTATAGTATATTCTCTTCTTTTTATGCTATTTGATTTTCAGTTGCTTGGGGACAAGCAACAATTTAAGTTTAGTGTTGTGATGAGCGGATAATTTATACGCTTTTTGGCATTATTTTTAGTATGTTTTTAGTAGAATCTAGTTACTTTTAGGGATGTTTTCATTAGTTTTTATGTTAAATTCACATTTCTGGACTTTACTATGAGTTTGTGTGTTTTTCTGTGATTTCAAGTATTTTCTGGCTGAAATTGAGGGACTTGAGCAAAAATCAGATTCAGAGGTTGAAGAAGGACTGCTGATGCTGTTGGATTCTGACCTCCCTGCACTCAAAATGGATTTTCTGGAGCTACTGAACTCAAAATGGCGCGCTTCCAATTGCGCTGAAAGATAGACATCTAGGGCTTTCCAGCAATATATAATAGTCCATACTTTGTCCAAGTTTAGATGACGCAAACTGGCGTTCAACGCCAGCTCTCTGCCCAATTCTGGCGTCCAGCGCCAGAAACAAGTTGCAAAGTGGAGTTCAACGCCCAAACTGGCACAAAAGTTGGCGTTCAACTCCAAGAATGACCTCTCCACATGTAGACTTCAAGCTCAGCCCAGGCACACACCAAGTGGGCCCCGGAAGTGGATTTATGCATCAATTACTTACTTCTGTAAACCCTAGTAGCTAGCTTATTAAAAATAGGACTTTTTACTATTGTATTTGACATCCTGAGTTTTATCTTCGGATCATAGTAGTCTTGGTTACTCCGGTTCCCCTCTGGGACCGAGACCAATGAACTCCATTATCACTTATGTATTTTCAAACGGTAGAGTTTCTACACTCTATAGATTAAGGTGTGGAGCTCTGCTGTTCCTCAAAGATTAATGCAAAGTACTACTATTTTCTATTCAATTCATCTTATTTTGCTTCTAAGATATTCATTCGCACTTCAACCTGAATGTGATGAACGTGACACTCATCATTATTCCCTATGAACGCGTGCCTGACAACCACTTCCGTTCTACATTAGATTGAATGAGTATCTCTTAGATCTCTTAATCAGAATCTTCGTGGTATAAGCTAGATTGATGGCGGCATTCATGAGAGTCCGGAAAGTCTAAACCTTGTCCGTGGTATTCCGAGTAGGACTCTGGGATTGAATGACTGTGACGAACTCCAAACTTGCGAGTGCTGGGCGTAGTGACAGACGCAAAAGGATAGTAAATTCTATTCCAGTATGATCGAGAACCTCCAAGATGATTAGCCATGCAGTGACAGCGCATCGGACCATTTTCACAGAGAGGAATAGGATGCAACCAACGACAAGGGTGATGCCTCCAGACGATTAGCCATGCTGTGACAGAGCATTTGGACCATTTTCCCGAGAGGATTGAAAGTAGCCATTGGCACCGGTGACATCCTTACATAAAGCCAGCTATAGAAAGGAGTAAGACTGATTGGATGAAGACAGCAAGAAAGCGGACGTTCAGAGGAACGAATGTATCTCCATACGCTTATCTGAAATTCTCACCAATGATTTACATAAGTATTTCTATCCTTCTTTTATTACTAAATTTCGAAAAACTACATAACTATTTTATATCCGCCTGACTGAGATTTACAAGGTGACCATAGCTTGCTTCATACCAACAATCTTCGTGGGATTCGACCCTTACTCACGTAAGGTACTACTTGGACGACCTAGTGTACTTGCTGGTTAGTTATGCGAAGTTGTGAAGATATGTTTAGACCATGGTTCTGTGCATCCGTTTTTGGAGCCATCGCCAGGGAATCAATTTCAAACAATAAATCACAACCTGAGTAACAATTTCGCATACCAAAAGGTAAGGAGAAAGCTGCTCCCAAATCAACAGCAAGGAGAGGAACAAAACGAGCATTAGTGGCAGAGCCATCTTCAACTACAGTTGAACCCTTAACAAAAAGAATTAAGAGGATTATAAAGGTTGATGATAAAGAGAAAGCCTTCCCAGCAAAGGACACTGCGCGATTTACCAATCGCTACTGTGAGCAGATGTTCTCCATGCTGGCAGAAAGGAGTTACAACAATGAATACCTTCTTATCCTCCCAACCCATATCACTGAATTTGTTGAGCTGCAAATTGCACGAAGACAATGGGGTTTCCTACAGAGACAGCCACGGCAGGTTAATCTTTCCTGGGTAGTCGAGTTCTACTCCAACTTCCACCTGCCGACCCTGCTATCTGTCTATGTCCGTCAGAAGCAAATCCCTATTACAGAAGAGGCCATTCAACAAACTTTAGATTTCCCCCCTACTCCAGAAGGATTGGATGCATTTCAAGAAGCCGCACTCAAGCGCCAGATGTACCAATTTGACTGGGATGCTGTTCTCAGAGTTATCGCACTACCTGACAGCAGATGGATCTACGGATACCATCGTTCCCGTCCTAAGGGAATATCGGCTCCCGCACTTACCTTGGAGGCTCAAGTATGGGCACAGATTATGTCCCACTACGTCTTTCCGAGCACTCACGAGTCCTTCTTCACTGCAGACATGGCCATTCTACTATGGTGCATCCTTACAGATCAACGTCTGAACCTACAAAGACACATCCGGAATGCTATGGGAGACATACAAATTGCGGGCAACTTACCTTTTCCCGCCTTGGTCTCAGATCTTGTCTCAGCAGCCAGAGTCTCCTACAGAGCTGGGGAGACCAAAGCCATGCTTCCACGGGATGATCAGTATGTCCCTAACGGGAAATATATCAGACCTCCAGCAGCCACTACAAGGCAGCCTACTGAACCGGCTGAAGACATTCCTCCTTCGACACCACAAGCACCTACAACCACTCAACTACTACATCAGATACTTGAAAGGTTGGATCGGCAGGAACACAAAGCAAAGCTCTCCGTAACAAGCGTCGATTCACATACCTCAAGGAGCTACTTAAGGGAAAATACAGAGACTCAGACACCCCATACTCCACTTCCTTTACCAGCACAGGGAGCCATGACGGTCCCAACTGTGGAGATACTGCTACCAGCCCACCTTTGTTCCTGACAGATGGCACCGAGGACGGTGCAAAGCCTTAAGTGTGGGGAGGTCGGTCAGTACCTGACTTCCGGAGGTAATTTCTCTTCCCTAACACTAATAAAATAGGATTTTAGTTAGTTTTTCTTTTGTAAAATAGGATAGATTGCATAGTAATAGATTAGTTGCATGCATGTTCTACTTGATTGAAAAGACAATAAGTTTCTTCTAAGACCCTATTTTTAGAACAAAATTTCACTAATTTCAATCAAAACTTTTGTGTTAAAATTGCTTGAAGTTATATTTGGAACATGGTTTTTGAGCTAAAGAACACACAACCTGTGAGATTTGAGCCTTTATACATGGTTACATTATTTAACCATAATTATTTTATTCTTGTGTATTTACTTCTCTATGATTGTAATTTATATTTTGTTTCATCTTATATGTCCAATGTTTAATATATCTATATGCTTGCATATGATTGAGGCCATTATTTATTTAGCTCACTTATCCAAATTAAGCTTACCCCTTAAGTTACCTTTGTTAGCCACTTTGAGCTTTTAAATCCCATTTGTTCTTTATTTTACCACATTACTAGCCTTAAGCGGAAAAACAATTATATATCCCAATTGAATCTTTGGTTAGCTTGAGATAGAATTGTGTGTTAATTGAGTATGGGAAAATTGTGGGAACAAAAGATAATAAGGGAATATGTCATGATAATATAATGGGAAAATGGATACATTCTCATGTGAAACTATAAAAGAAAAATAAAAAAATTATATGTGCATTGATAAGCTGTGTTTATTTTAATGTCAAAAAAAAAATCTAAAAATTTTAATAATTAAATAAGGGACAAAATTACCCCAATGCTAAGTTAAATTTCAAAGATCAATGCATATATGATAAAAATTAAAATAAAAGTTGATACATAAGTATGGAATATGAAAGAAAAAATTTTGGGTAGCTAGGTGTGAAATTTAAGTTACATAGAATATATATGTGTTTGTTAGGTGAAAGATTTGGATAATTAAAGATTCAATTTATATCCTTACCCTTACCTTAGCCCCATTACAACCTTGAAAAGACTTCATGATATTTGCATTGGTATATTAAATGTTGTTGATTGGTTAGGAGAAGAACAAAAATTAGAAAGCATGATTAGAGAAGGATAAAGTGATTACCCTAGACACTAGAGAAATTAGAGCGTACATACATCATCAGTGAGGGTTCAATACTTAAATTCTATGTTCCCTGCTTTCATGAGCTACCTTCTTGCATTTTTATCTGTTGTTACTATATAAAAAAAATGAATTAGTGGAATTTGATTTGTGATTGTCTTGAAGAGCTTATTTACTTTTGACCAAGTGGACAAGAATCATATACTTGCATTCACATATATAGGTTGCATTGCATTGCATGAGTTTTACAAGTTCCTACTCATTTATTTTATCTCCTTCAACTAAGCATGAGGACATGCTAATGACTAAGTGTGGGGAGGTTGATAAACCACTATTTTATGGTTTATATTGTGCTTAATTGTGCGGTTTTATAAAATCTTTACCCACTTATTCATATGATTAGCATGCATTTATAATTCCTTCCTAAAAATACTTCATGGTTGAAAACTTGCTTCCTAGAGACTTTTAATTTTGTATTTTAATTCTCTTTTATTCTATTCGATACCGTGATCTGTGTGTTAAGTGTTTCAGGCTTTATAGGGGCATGAATGACTTGGAGATTGGAAAGGAGGCTTGCAAAAATAGAAGGAACACAAGAAATTAAGGAGATAACCAGCGAGAAGTGACGTGGACGCATGGCTCACGCGACCGCGCGACATAGAGGAAATGACAGTGATGCGGACGCATGACTCACGCGACCGTGCGGATTGGAGACTGCACAAGTGATGCGAAGGCATGGACGACGCGCACGCGTGGCAAGGCAAAACGCTGGATGACGCGAACGCGTGGATGACGCGATCGCGTGACGTGCGCGATTTGCAGAATCTGCAGAATTCGCTGGGGGCGATTTTGGGCCCTGTTTTGACCCAGTTTTTGGCCCAGAAAAGTAGATTAGAGCCAGGGAACATGAGGAAACCAAAGAGGACAACATTCATTCTACCTAGTTTTAGTTTTTAGAGCTGAATTTACTCCTCCTCTAGGTTTTCTCTCGACACATTCATAGTTCTTAGGATTTTGATTTTATTGCTTTTTGGATTGGGATATTGAGAAGAGTTATTATCTCCATCAAGACTTCGTCATTCTAGTTTGTTTCCTTACTTGTCACTTACTCTTCCATGTCCTTAATTTATTCAGAGTTACTATTGGATTATTTTTAGAATTTATTAATACAAGAATTATTTTTATTTTTAATTGGTTCCCTTGATTATTATTATTTATCATGTTTCTCCTTATTTCTCTTCCGTATTTCGTGGATTTTACAATCATAATGAGCGAGTAGTTCTATACTTGATTGGGAGATGATTGAAAGGAGAACCTTGAGTTGGAATACTCAAGAGAAAAATTGTAATTGGGGTTATTGTTGGATCGCTCTCTAGTCACTGACACTAGTCCTTCCCAAGGGAAAGGATTAGGACTTGTGAATAGAAATTGCCTTCCAACTTGCTTGACTTTCCTCTACCTAGTCAAGGATAACTAAGCAAAACAACCTTCAATTACAATTTTGATCTTGGGAGAACTCCATCAAGGATAGGGCTTCCAACTAATCTACTCCCAGTCAAGGTTTTTATTTAAATTACATAATTTCTCTGATTTAATTTCCTGTTTATCAACTAAAACCATTTTAGAAAACATCTGATTAATAAAATAGCACACCTTTCTGCAACTCGTTGGGAGACGACCTGGGATTCATACTCCCAGTATATTAATTCTAATTTTGTGACAACCCTTCTAAATTTATAAGCGGAATTTTGGTTGGTTGAGAACTATACTTGCAACGCATCTCTTATAATAATTTCTTTACTCGCCAATTTCTGCCACGTCAGGAGCCATTAACTCTAGATCTCACTAATTGAATTGGTGGAGAACTAGGACTTATGGAGTTGGATTGACATAGCTCACTTGACTTTCCTCTACTATTAGTTAGGGGTTAGCTTAGTGGGGTTGGTCCTTGCCAATTCTCATGTTGTGGTTAGTGATTAGGATAGAGATCCTTGACCCCCAAACCTTGCCAAGACCTCTTTAGCTGCTAGTTTATTTTCATTTCCATTTACTTTTCATGCCTCTTATCAAAAACCCCAAAATATACAACTCATAATCAATAACAAGAACACTTGTTTGCAATTCCTAGGGAGAACGACCCGAGGTTCAATACTTCGATTTATAAATTTAGGGATTTGTTACTTGTGACAACCAAATTTTTGTATGAAAGGATTATTGTTGGTTTAGAAGCAATACTTTACAATGAGACTTCAATTGTGAATTCTAGACCACACAAAAGTCCTCTCATCAAAATGGCGCCGTTGCCGGGGATGTTACAATGGTGTTGTGTTATTGGTTATTGTATATATGTGAATATTGTGAATAGTTTGCTTGTTTGATTTAGTAGCTAGTCCCTATTTTTGTGCTTTTCATTTTTGCCTTTGCTATCATGAATTCTCACTTTGGCTATGAGTTTGGTTCTAACTATGTTGTAGGAAATGAGAGCTACAATGAGGATGTGTATCAAGGATGGGATAACCAAAGGTGGGAGGAGCCATATGCATATGATCAATCCTCTTGGCAACAACCTCCACCAATGCACTATGAAGAAGAGCCATTCTATGATGCATATCAATCCAATGGCTATGGTGAATCCCCTTGTGACTTTCAAGAACCACCACCATATGCTTATGAGCCATATCCTCAACATAACCTTCAACCATACTCACAAACCTCTTTTCACCAAGCACCTCCATATGACCTTGACCCATATCCACCATACCAACCTCCTTTTGAACCATATGAGCCCTACATGGAACCACCATTCCAAGATTACTACTCCAAAGAACCACCTCAATACACACCACCACACCCTTACCAAGAAGAACCACCTCTCTATTATGAACCCTTTCTCCAAGACAATGAACCCTCTTACCCACCCCAATCCTCAATGGATGAAATTCTTAGCCTTGTACTTCAAGGGCAAGGAGAAATGCAAAGGGAGACACTAGAATTTCTGACTACCTTGACCAAGGTAGTAAGCATTTTAGCCTCCCAATGCTTGAGCACTCAAAGCACTCCCATGGTCACATATGGAGAATTAATTGAAAAGCATAGCATGAAGGAGAGATTGGAAACTCCAGTGGAAAATGAGGGATGTTATTTTGTGTTAGAACAATTGGAGGAGCCTATGCTCATTAAAGAAGAGGAAGAAGTGGTTGAAGACTTAGGAGATGCGGAACTTCCTTTGGAACCTAGAGTTGAAGAGAACCTCTCCAAGAAGATTGAATTTGATGTTGAGGAGGAGAGTGCACAACCTCCAAAACAATTTTTGAATGAAGACTTGGAGGAAATGAAGCAAGAATTGAGTTCTCTTGGAGATGAAGATCATGTATCCAATCCTCTTGGTGGTGAATCCTTTGCAAATAAAGAACCTTCTCCCAATGAGATAGAAAGTAATGTGGAGGTAGATTTTTCTCTCCCTCCCATTTATGATTTGAGTGATGGAGAGGAGTTGGATGAAATTGATGAACAAAGGATTGAAAAGGAAGAAGTGTGTCAAGAGGTGGAAGTGATCAAGGAAGAACATAAGGGAGTAGAGCTTGCAAGGACATTGGAAGTACCTCTCCCCAAGCCATCACAATCCATTCTTTCATTCAAGTGGGTAAATTCCTTATACTTAAGCTTTATTATTCCCCTTGAATATGGCTTGCTTAAGACGGATGGTGGTATGCGAAATTGTTACTCTGAGGTTGTAAAATTTGTTGTTCGTTCTCTCCCTGGCAATGGCGCCAATAACTGGTGCACAATACCATGGTCCAAACATAACTTCACAACTTCGTACAACTAACCAGCAAGTGCACTGGGTCGTCCAAGTAATAAAACCTTACGTGAGTAAGGGTCGATCCCACGAAGATTGTTGGTATGAAGCAAGCTATGGTCATCTTGTTAATCTCGGTCAGGCGGATATCAAATGGTTATGGAGTTTTCGAATAATAATAATAATAAATAAACAGAAAATAAAGATAGAAATACTTATGTAATTCATTGGTGAGAATTTCAGATAAGCGTATAGAGATGCTTTCGTTCCTCTGAATCTCTGCTTTCCCGCTGTCTTCATCCAATCAGTCTTAGTCCTTTCCATGGCAAGCTTTCTGTAAGGGCATCACCGTTGTCAATGGCTACATCCCATCCTCTCTGTGAAAATGGTCCAAATGCTCTGTCACGGCATGGCTAATCATCTGGAGGTTCTCGATCATACTGGAATAGGATTTACTATCCTTTTGCGTCTGTCACTACGCCCAGCACTCGTGAGTTTGAAGTTCGTCACAGCCATCCCTTCCCAGATCCTACTCGGAATACCACAGACAAGGTTTAGACTTTTTGGATCTCAGGAATGGCCATCCATGGGTTCTAACTTATACCACGAAGATACTAATAACTCGGACTCGGTCCCCTGTATTAGATATCTAAGAGATACTCATTCTAGCTTGGTTGCATGTAGAACGGAAGTGTTTCTCAGGCACGCATTCATAAGTGAGAATGATGATGAACGTCACATAATCATCACATTCATCATGTTCTTGGATGCGAATGGATATCTTAGAAGCGGAATAAGTTGAATTGAATAGAAAATAGTAGTACTTTGCATTAAATCATGAGGAACAGCAGAGCTCCACACCTTAATCTATGGAGTGCAGAAACTCTACCGTTTGAAAATACATAAGTGATAATGGTCCAGGCATGACCGAATGGCCAGCCCCCATGAAAGTCTAAGATAGCATAAAACTGATCAAAGATGATCCCTAATACAATAGTAAAAAGTCCTATTTATACTAAACTAGTTACTAGGGTTTACAGAAGTAAGTAATTGATGCATAAATCCACTTCCAGGGCCCACTTGGTGTGTGCTTGGGCTGAGCTTGAAGTTTACACGTGGAGAAGTCATTCTTGGAGTTGAACGCCAGTTTGTAATGTGTTTCTGGTGTTCAACTCTGGTTTGTGACGTGTTTCTGGCGTTTAACTCCAGACTGCAGCATAGAACTGGAGTTCAACCCCCTTTTGCATCATCTAAACTCGGCCAAAGTATGGACTATTATATATTGCTGAAAAGCCCTGGATGTCTAATTTCCAACGAAATTGGAAGCGCGCCATTTTGAATTCTTCAGCTCCAGAAAATCTACTTTGAGTGCAGGGAGGTCAGAATCCAACAGCATCAGCAGTCCTTCTTTTACCTCTGAATCTGATTTTTGCTCAAGTCCCTCAATTTCAGCCAGAAAATACCTGAAATCATAGAAAAACACACAAACTCATAGTAAAGTCCAGAAATGTGAATTATTTAACATAAAAACTAATGAAAACATCCCTAAAAGTAACTAGATCCTACTAAAAACATACTAAAAACAATGCCAAAAAGCGTATAAATTATTCGCTCATCACAACACCAAACTTAAATTGTTGCTTGTCCCCAAGCAACTGAAAATCAAATAGGATAAAAAGAAGAGAATATACTATAAATTCCAAAATATCAATGAAACATAGCTCCAATCAGATGAGCGGGACTTGTAGCTTTTTGCCTCTTGAATAGTTTTGGCATCTCACTTTATCCATTGAGGTTCAGAATGATTGGCATCTATAGGAACTCAGCGTTCAGATAGTGTTATTGATTCTCCTAGTTCAGTATGTTGATTCTTGAACACAGCTACTTTATTAGTCTTGGCCGTGGCCCTAAACACTTTGTTTTCCAGTATTACCACCGGTTACATAAATGCCACAGACACATAATTGGGTGAACCTTTTCAGATTGTGACTCAGCTTTGCTAAAGTCCCCAATTAGAGGTGTCCAGGGTTTTTAAGCACACTCTTCTTTTGCTTTGGACCTTGACTTTAACCGCTCAGTCTCAAGTTTTCACTTGACACCTTCACGCCACAAGCACATGGTTAGGGACAACTTGGTTTAGCCGCTTAGGCCATGATTTTATTCCTTTAGGCCCTCCTATCCACTGATGCTCAAAGCCTTTGGGATCCTTTTTATTTACCCTTGCCTTTTGGTTTTAAGGGTTATTGGCTTTTTGCTCTTGCCTTTTGGTTTTAAGAGCTTTTGACTTTTTCTGCTTGCTTTTTCTCTTTTTTATTTTTTTTTGCCATTTTTTTCTTTATTTTTTTTTCTGCAAGCTTTTATATTCACTGCTTTTTCTTGCTTCAAGAACCATTTTTATGATTTTTCAGATTATCAAATAACATGTCTCCTGTTCATCATTCTTTCAAGAGCCAACATATTTAACATTCTAAAACATCAACTTCAAAAGACATATGCACTGTTCAAGCATTCATTCAGAAAACAAAAAGTATTGTCTCCACATCAAAATAATTAAACTAAGTTCAAGGATAAATTTGAAACTCATGTACTTATTTTTCTTTTGTAATTAAAACATTTTTCCATTTAAGAGAGGTGATGGATTCATATTCACTACTTTAAGGCATAGACACTTAGACACTAATGATCATGTAATAAAGACACAAACATAGATAAACATTTAACATAAGAAAATGAAAAATAGAAAGTTTAAGAACAAGGAATGAGTCCACCTTAGTGATGGTGGCATTTTCTCCTTGAGGAACCAATGATGTCCTTGAGCTCTTCTATGTATCTTCCTTGTCTTTGTTGCTCCTCCCTCATAGCTCTTTGATCTTCTCAATTTTCATGGAGGATGATGGAGTGATCTTGATGTTCCACCTTTAGTTGTCCCATGTTGGAACTTAGTTCTCCTAGGGAGGTGTTGATTTGCTCCCAAAAATTCTGTGAAGGAAAGTACATCCCTTGAGGTATCTCAGGGATTTCTTGATGATGAGCTTCCTCACGTGTTTCTTGAGCTCCATGAGTGGGCTCTCTTGTTTGCTCCATCCCTTTCTTAGTGATGGGCTTCTCTTCCTCAACGGGAATGTTTCCTTCTATGAAAGCTCCAGCTGAGTAACATAGATGGCAAATAAGATGAGGGAAAGATAGCCTTGCCAAGGGGGAGGGCTTTTCGGCTATTTTGTAGAGTTCAAGGGAGATGACTTCATGAACTTCTACTTCCTCTCCAATCATGATCCTATGAATCATGATGGCTCGATCCACAGTAACTTCAGATCGGTTGCTAGTGGGAATGATGGAGCGTTGGATGAACTCCAACCATCATCTAGCCACAGGCTTGAGGTCCAGTCTTCTAAGTTGAACTGGTTTGCCTTTTGAGTCAATCTTCCACACATATGTCCATGAGAACTTGGTCCAACCTTTGATCAAAGTTGACCCTTCTAGTGTAGGGGCGTACATCTCCTTGCATCATAGGCAAGTTAAACGCCACCCTCACATTTTCCGGACTAAAATCTAAGTATTTCCCCCGAACCATGGTGAGATAATTCTTTGGGTTCGGGTCCTTACTTTGATCATGGTTCCTAGTGATCCATGCATTAGCATAGAACTCTTGAACCATTAGAATTCTGACTTGTTGGATGGGTTTTGTTAGAACTTCCCAACCTCTTCTTTGGATTTCGTGTCGAATTTTCGGATACTCATTTCTCTTGAGTTTGAAAGGGACCTCGGGGATCACCTTCTTCTTGGCCACAACATCATAGTAGTGGTCTTGATGGGCTTTGGAGATGAATCTTTCCATCTTCCATGACTCAGAGGTGGAAGCTTTTATCTTCCCTTTCCCTTTTCTAGAGGATCCTCCGGTCTTAGATGCCATGGTAATGGAAAAACAAAAAGCTTTATGCTTTTACCACACCAAACTTAGAATATTGCTCGCCCTCGAGCAAAAAAAGAAAGAATAGATAAAGAAGAAGAAGAAATGGAAGAGAGGGAGAGAGAGATGTGTTTCGGCTAAGAAGAGGAGGAGGGGGTTGTGTTGTGTGAAATTGAAGAAGAATGGAGGGGTTTATATAGTGAAGGGAGAGGGGTTAGGTTCGGCCATTTAGGGTGGGTTTGGGTGGAAAGTGATTTTGAATTTTGAAGGTAGGTGGGGTGTATGAAGTAGGTTTATGGGGAAGAGTGGGTGGATGTGAGTGGTGAATAGGTAATAGGGAAGAGAGCTTGAGGTGATTGGTGAAGGGTTTTGGGGAAGGGTGTTTATTGGGAAGAGAGGATGAACAATGAGAAGAGGGAAGAGTATGAGTGGAGGTAGGTGGGGATCCTGTTGGGTCCACAGATGCTGAGATGATCCTGTGGGGTCCACAGATCCTGAGGTGTCAAGGAATTGCATCCCTGCACCAATTAGGCATGTAAAATGCCTTTGCATGCAATTCTAGCGTTTAAACGCCGAATTGATACTTGTTCTGGGGGTTCAGCGCCCATCTGCAGCATGTTTCTGGCGTTGAATGCCGGTTCTATGCTTGTTTCTGGCGCTCAGCGCCAGCTTTCCTCAGTGTGCATTGCTAGCGTCTGAACGCCAGGATGCTGCTTGTTTTGGGCGTTCAACGCCAGATCCATGCTCTGTTCTGGCGTTGAACGCCAGCCAGATGCTCCTAAGTCCTTCCTCCAGGGTGTGATTTTTCTTCTGCTGTTTTTGATTCTATTTTTGATTTTTCTATTTATTTTGTGACTCCACATGATCATGAACCTAATAAAACTTGAAAGAACAAAAAAATTAAAATAAAATTAGATAAATAAAAATTGGGTTGCCTCCCAACAAGCGCTTCTTTAATGTCAATAGCTTGACAGTGGGCTCTCATGGAGCCTCACAGATGTTCAGAGTATTGTTGAGACTCCCCAACACCAAACTTAGAGTGTAGATATGGGAGTTCAACACCAAACTTAGAGTTTGGTTGTGGCCTCCCAACACCAAACTTAGAGTTTGACTGTGGGGGCTCTGGTTGACTCTGTTTTGAGAGAAGCTTACTGTGCCTCTTTTCCATATTTACAGAAGGATGTCCTTGAGTTTTAAACTCAAAGGAGTCCTCATTCAATTGAAGGACTAGTTCACCTCTGTTAACATCAATCACAGCTCTTGCTGTGGCTAGGAAGGGTCTTCCAAGGATGATGGATTCATCCTCATCCTTCCCAGTATCTAGGATTATGAAATTAGCAGGGATGTAAAGGCCTGCAACCTTTACTAACATGTCCTCTACTTGTCTATAAGCCTGTTTTCTGGAATTGTTTGCCATCTCTAATGAGATTTTAGCAGCTTGTACCTCAAAGATTCCCAATTTCTCCATTACAGAGAGTGGCATGAGGTTTATTCCTGACCCAAGGTCATATAGAGCCTTCTCAAAGGTCATGGTGCCTATGGTACAAGGTATTAGGAACTTTCCAGGATCCTGTTTCTTCTGAGACAATCTCAGTTGATCCAATGCATTTAGTTCATTAGTGAACAGGGGAGGTTCATCTCCCCAAGTCTCATTACTAAATAAATTGGCATTCAGCTTCATGATTGCACCAAGGAACTTGGTAACTTGCTCTTCAGTAACATCCTCATTCTCTTCAGAAGAGGAATACTCATCAGAGCTCATGAATAGCATAAGGAGGTTCAATGGAATCTCTATGGTCTCTAGATGAGTCTCAGATTCCTTTTCGTTCCTCAGAGGGAGACTCCTTGTTGATCACTGGACGTCCCAGAAGGTCTTCCTTCTTGGTATTCACGTCCTCCCCTTCCTCCTTGGATTCGGCCATGATGGTTATATCAATGGCCTTGCACTATCCTTTTGGATTTTCTTCTGTATTGCTTAGGAGAGCATTAGGAGGGGTTTCAGTGATCTTCTTACTCAGCTGGCCCACTTGTGCCTCCAAATTTCTAATGGAGGATCTTGTTTCATTCATGAAACTCACAGTGGCCTTAGATAGATTAGAGACTAAGTTTGCTAAATTAGAGGTATTTTGTTCAGAGTTCTCTGTCTGTTGCTGAGTGGATGATGGAAAAGGCTTGCTATTGCTAAACCTGTTTCTCCCACCTTTATTAAAGCCTTGTTGAGGCTTTTGTTGATCCTTCCATGAGAGATTTGGGTGATTTCTCCATGAGGGATTATAGGTGTTTCCATATGGTTCACCCATGTAATTCACCTCTGCTATTGCAGAGTTTTCAGGATCATAAGCTTCTTCTTCAGAAGATGCCTCTTGAGTACTGTTGGATGCAGCTTGCATTCCATTCAGACTCTGAGAAATCATATTGACTTGTTGAGTCAATATTTTATTCTGAGCCAATATAGCATTCAGAGTATCAATTTCAAGAACTCCTTTCTTCTGAGGCGTCCCATTACTCACAGGATTCCTCTCAGAAGTGTACATGAACTGGTTATTAGCAACCATGTCAATGAGTTCTTGAGCTTCTGCAGGCGTTTTCTTTAGGTGAATGGATCCACATGCAGAAGTATCCAATGACATCTTAGCTAATTCAGACAGACCATCATAAAATATATCCAGAATGGTCCATTCTGAAAGCATGTCAGAAGGACACTTTTTTTGTCAGTTGCTTATATCTCTCCCAAGCTTCATAGAGGGATTCACCTTCTTTCTGTCTGAAGGTTTGAACATCCACTCTAAGCTTACTCAGCTTTTGAGGAGGAAAGAACTTGGTTAAGAAAGTCGTGACCAGCTTATCCCAAGAGTTCAGGCTATCTTTGGGTTGAGAGTCCAACCACACTCTAGCTCTGTCTCTTACAGCAAACGGGAAAAGCATGAACCTGTAAACTTCAGGATCTACTCCATTAGTCTTAACAATATCACATATCTGCAAGAATTCAGTTAAGAACTGAAAAGGATCTTCAGATGGAAGTCCATGAAACTTACATTTTTGTTGCATCAGAGAAACTAATTGAGGCTTAAGCTCAAAATTGTTTGCTCCAATGGTAGGGATGGAGATGCTTCTTCCATGTAAATTGGAATTAGGTGCAGTAAAGTCACCAAGCATCCTCCTTGCATTATTATTATTTTTGGCTGCCATCTCCTCTTCCTGTTCAAAAATTCTTGTAAGGTTGTCTCTGGATTGTTGTATTTTAACTTCTCTTAGTTTTCTTTTCAGAGTCCTTTCAGGTTCAGGGTCTGCTTCAACAAGAATGTTCTTGTCCTTGCTCCTGCTCATATGAAAAAGAAGAGAACAGAAAATAATAATAGGGATCCTTTTTACCAGAGTATAGAGGTTCCCTTGTTGTTAGATGAAAAGGGAATAAGAGTGAAGAAGAATGGATAATCCAAACACAAGGGTGAGGATAAGAGTAATGATTTGAGATGAAGAGAAGTGTTAGTAAATGAATAAATAAATAGAAGGAGATGAGGGAGAGGAAATTTCGAAAATTAATTTTGAAAAAGAGTTAATGATTTTTGAAAATTAAAGGAGAATTGAAATTAAAATTAAAATTTAAACAATTAATTAATTAAAAAGAATTTTTGAAAAAGAGGGAGGTATTTTCGAAAGTTAGAGAGGGATAGTTAGTTAGGTAGTTTTGAAAGAGATAAGAAACAAACAAAAAGTTAATTAGTTAGTTGAAACAAATTTTGAAAATCAATTTTGAAAAGATAAGAAGATAAGAAGTTAGAAAAGATATTTTAAAATCAAATTTTTGAAAAAGATATGTTTTAAAAAGATATGATTAAAAAGATATGATTTTGAAAAAGATAAGATAAAAAGATATTTTTGAAAAGATATGATTGAAATTAGTTTTGAAAAAGATTTGATTTTTAGAATCACAATTAATGACTTGATTCACAAGAAATCACAAGATATGATTCTAGAACTTAAAGTTTGAATCTTTCTTAACAAGTAAGTAACAAACTTGAAATTTTTGAATCAAAACATTAATTGTTGAGGATATTTTCGAAAATATGATAAAAAATTAAGAAAAAGATTTTTGAAAAATAATTTCAAAATTTTCGAAAATAAATAAGAAAAATGAAAAAGATATGATTTTTGAAAAAGGTTTTGAAAAAGATAAGATTTTTAAATTGAAAATTTGATTTTACTCATAAGAAACAACTAAATTTTAAAAAATTTTGAAAAAGTCAACTCAAATTTTTGAATTTATGAGAAGAAAAAGGGGAAGATTTTTTTTTTGATTTTTGAATTTTTAATGATGAAAGAGAAAAACATCAAAAAGACTCAATGAATACAAATTTTGGATCAAAACATGTGATGAATGCAAGAACACTATGAATGTCAAGATGAACACCAAGAATACTTTGAATGTCAAGATGAACACCAAGAACATATTTTTGAAAAATTTTTTATGCAAAGAAAACATGCAAGACACCAAACTTAGAAATCTTTAATGCTTAGACACTAAGAATTCAAGAATGCATATGAAAAACACCATACAACACAAAACAATACAATATGAAGATCAATCAAGAAGGTTTATCAAGAACAACTTGAAGATCATGATGAATGCAATGCATGAACGCAATTTTCAAAAAAAAAAAATGCAAGATGGGTATGCAATTGACACCAAACTTAAAAATTGACTCAAGACTCCAATGTGAAAAAGAAAAATAAGCATTCCAAAATTTTTAATATGAATTCCAGGAATCTTGTGCTCTTTAGTCTAAAGCTCAAATCTGAGGGTTAGACATGGCTTAATAGCCAGCCAAGCTTTAGAAGATACAAATCAATCATACAATAACAAATTTTATTAGCAACAACTAGCTTGCTCTTGTAATGATGACTTGGAAGCCTCAGTCTAAATGAATTTAGACATAGCTTTATAGCCAGCCAGGATTCAACAAATCATCATGAAACACTAGAATTCATTCTTAAAAATTCTGAAATAATTTTCGAAAACAAAAGAAAAAATATTTTTTTTCGAATATTAATTGGGAAAAACGAAAAAAGAAGAAAATATTTTTGAAAAATTTTTGAAAACTTTTTGAAAATAAAATAAGAAGAAAATTACCCAATCTGAGCAACACGATGAACCGTCAGTTGTCCAAACTCGAACAATCCCCGGCAACAGCGCCAAAAACTTGGTATGCGAAATTGTTACTCTGAGGTTGTAAAATTTTTTGTTCGTTCTCTCCCTGGCAATAGCGCCAATAACTGGTGCACAATACCATGGTCCAAACATAACTTCACAACTTCGCACAACTAACCAGCAAGTGCACTGGGTCGTCCAAGTAATAAAACCTTACGTGAGTAAGGGTCGATGCCACGGAGATTGTTGGTATGAAGCAAGCTATGGTCATCTTGTTAATCTCAGTCAGGCGGATATCAAATGGTTATGGAGTTTTCGAATAATAATAATAAATAAACAGAAAATAAAGATAGAAATACTTATGTAATTCATTGGTGAGAATTTTAGATAAGCGTATAAAGATGCTTTCGTTCCTCTGAATATCTGCCTTCCCGCTGTCTTCATCCAATCAGTCTTACTCCTTTCCATGGCAAGCTTTCTGTAAGGGCATCACCGTTGTCAATGGCTACATCCCATCCTCTCTGTGAAAATGGTCCAAATGTTCTGTCACGGCATGGCTAATCATCTGGAGGTTCTCGATCATACTGGAATAGGATTTACTATCCTTTTGCGTCTGTCACTACGCCCAGCACTCGTGAGTTTGAAGTTCGTCACAGCCATCCCTTCCCAGATCCTACTCGGAATACCACAGACAAGGTTTAGACTTTTCGGATCTCAGGAATTACCATCCATGGGTTCTAACTTATACCACGAAGATATTAATAACTTGGACTCGGTCCCCTGTATTAGATATCTAAGAGATACTCATTCTAGCTTGGTTGCATGTAGAACGGAAGTGTTTGTCAGGCACGCGTTCATAAGTGAGAATGATGATGAGCGTCACGTAATCATCACATTCATCATGTTCTTGGATGTGAATGGATATCTTAGAAGCGGAATAAGTTGAATTGGATAGAAAATAGTAGTACTTTGCATTAAATCATGAAGAACAGCAGAGCTCCACACCTTAATCTATGGAGTGCAGAAACTCTACCGTTTGAAAATACATAAGTGATAATGGTCCAGACATGGCCGAATGGCCAGCCCCCATGAAAGTCTAAGATAGCATAAAACTGATCAAAGATGATCCCTAATACAATAGTAAAAAGTCCTATTTATACTAAACTAGTTACCAGGGTTTACAAAAATAAGTAATTGATGCATAAATCCACTTTCGGGGCCCACTTGGTGTGTGCTTGGGCTGAGATTGAATTTTACACGTGGAGAGGTCATTCTTGGAGTTGAACGCTAGTTTGTAACGTGTTTCTGGCATTCAACTCTGGTTTGTGACGTGTTTCTGGCGTTTAACTCCAGACTGCAGCATAGAACTGGCGTTCAACGCCCTTTTGCGTCATCTAAACTCGGACAAAGTATGGACTATTATATATTGCTGGAAAGCCCTGGATGTCTACTTTCCAACGCAATTAGAAGCGCGCCATTTTGAGTTCTGTAGCTCCCGAAAATCTACTTTGAGTGTAGGGAGGTCAGAATCCAACAGCATCAGCAGTCCTTCTTCTACCTCTGAATCTGATTTTTGCTCAAGTCCCTCAATTTCATCCAGAAAATACCTGAAATCACAGAAAAACACACAAACTCATAGTAAAGTCCAGAAATGTGAATTTAACATAAAAACTAATGAAAACATCCCTAAAAGTAACTAGATCCTACTAAAAACATACTAAAAATAATGCCAAAAAGCGTATAAATTATCCGCTCATCAGATGGTCAACTTAGAAATATTTGTGGCTTTAAAAGCAAAAGGGAGATGGTTAGTGGTTGGCATTGTAAGGGTTGGTGTAGAACTAGATTGCTTGGGTCTAGGATGTTGTTTGGTTGCTTAAATGAGAACTCCAAGATTATGCTACCCAAATGAAATAATGATAATCAACTCAAAGATGGGTGTAAAAACAAGATATGGGATCCTGGCATACATGAGGATCAACTTTGGGAGCCTATAGTCTGTGAAGAACTCCATCAAAGCTTGGGAGAATTGAACTTGAAGAGTGGAGCTCATTAGAAATGCAACCATTGGTGGATGTTCAAGGATGGCTTCAAGCACAAGCCACCTTGATGGAGCTCCCCATAAGTCCAACTTAAGGACAATAAACAAAAGTGCTAGGTGGGAGACACCCCACCATGGTAACTTCTTTTCATTTTCTCTTTTTGTACATATTGGTAATTAGTTTCAATTCATGTTTTTGGTTGATTTGTTGAGTATAATTGGTAGTTTAGTATGTTAAATAAGGTTTTATGGTGTTTTGGTAGCTGTTTGGAAGTTTGGAATCCTTGGATTGGTGCAAAAACATAAAAAAAATTTTGAAAAAAAAAACAGAGCACCATCCGCGCGTACGCGCACTGCGCGCGTACGCGTGCATCAAACATTTTTGCCTATCCGTACACACGCGCCATGTACGCGTACGCCTAGATGGAGAAATTCCAACCCCAAGCCAGAAACCCGAGAGTTGTGCGAACATTGCGCGCGCATTGTGCCTTTCGCACAAACCATCTCGCGCGTACGCGCACATGACGCGTATGCATCACTCTCGAAATAAGCCATCTGCGCGCACGCGCCATGTACGCGTACGCGTCGCGTCCATTGCACCACTATCCGCGCGCCCACCATGCGCGCGTACGCGCGAATGTTCTTCCTTCAACACATCTCTTTTCTTCTCCTCTTTCCATTTCTTTCCTTCTCCTTTCTTCTTCCCTTCTTCTACCCCTCATCCAACACTCCCAAACACCATTGATAACCGTTTATTTTAGTTACTTAATTAGTTAGTTAGTTAGTTAGTTATTTAGTTAATTAGTTAGTTGATTAGCTGGTTAGTTTAATTTTCATTTATTTTTCTCTTTTTTATTGTAAGTGTTGGATTGTTATTCTTGTTTACCATTAATTGCTGCTGAGTATTAAAAAGGGATGTTATCTTAACATCATTATGTTTATAATCTTTGTTGGATTCTATTGTTGAGGTTATATTTTGCTACTTGGTTTTAAGTTCTTCATGTTCACCTTCTGAGAATACCAAGTGATGAGAATCGCCTTCGAGCTTGTACCTCTTTTTGAATTGCATGATTTGGCCACCATGTGATTTGAACCCTATTCTTTGATTAGGCAATCTCTTGACATTGGATGGTGTGCATTTCCCTTAATGCATTGTATTTCATGATCATATGCATCCATACGCTTTTAGCTTGAATGCTCTCTTGCTTCTTTAATGCTTGTTTTACCTTACAAGCTTACTTAAAGCATCTCAAGCATACTAGAATGAGTAAAGTGCATGCTTCTTTTGTGACATCGCTTTTTATGATAATGTGTGTTCTAAAAGGCGCCTAATTTATAACTCACATCCCTATTTTCCTAATGTCACACTAATTCACTCACTCAATTCTAGTGATTAGTACCTAGTTCCCAATAATGTATGCTTCCTTATTTTTGTGCTCTCTCATCTTATGGTGTTGTATTTTTATTTTTCATGAATGATGCACCGCATGCAAAAATGGAAGCGGAGGAAAGAACACGCAGCAACCAGTTGATCTACCAGCTGGAGGTAGCAATCCGGAGAGTCGCCGTACCCCCTTGCTCATTTTTGAGTGCACCGAGGATGGTGCAAACTTTTAAGTGTGGGGAGGTCGTCCGACCGGTCGGCGATTTTGGGTGACAAATTTCTAATCCCAACACTTTTGCATTTCATTTTTAGGTTTTTAGGATTTTTATTTGCATTTTCTTATTTTCGCATATATATACAAAATAAGCTTAGTCAAAATAATGAAATTTTTCAAGATTTCTATCTATAGGGTACCAATTGATTTGAGTGAAAACTTTTCATAGGACTTGCTTGAATTATATATATTGTGGAACATGTTTTGAGCTAAGAACACAGGCTTGTGAGATTTGAGCCTATTGGTGTGGTTACATCTTATAACCACTTATTTTCCCTTCTTGTGTGCATTATTCTCTTTCTATGATTGTGATCTTTGATTTATTTGATTATTTATGTCCATTATTTTGTGTATTCATGCATTTATATGATTGAGGCCATCATTTCATTTAGCTCACTTACCCAAATAGCCTTACCTTTTATCTTCTATTGTTAGCCAATTTGAGCCTATGATTAACCCACTTGTTCTTAATTTAGCACATTATAAGCCTAGAGCAGAAAATAATAAATGTCCTTATTTGGATTTTTGATTAGCTTAGGCTAGAGTGTGTGTATCATTCAAGTGTGGGAACCTTGGGACATTGGGGGAATAAAAGGGTAGTTTTATATTTTGTTGTAAATATTAGGAATTGGGTGAATACTCATGTATTAATCAAATGCTAAATCTTGTGCATTGATGTTCTTGCATATAGAAAAAAAACGAGAAAAACAAAAAAAAAGAAAAAGAAAAAGAAAAAGTAAAATAAAAGAAAAGAAAAAAAAAGAAAGAAAAGAAATAAAAAGGGGACAAAATGCCCCAAAGCAAAGCTCAATAAGGATCAATGCATAAGTGTTGTGAAATAAAAAGAAAATGCATGAGTATGTTAAAAAGTGAAGAATGGGTAGTTAGGTTAGCTTTAAAATTGTATAGGATGTCATAGGTTAGGTGGGAAGTTTAAGCTTATCAAAGATTCAAATTTTAAGCTCACTTAACCAAATATGCATCCTTACCTTGACCCTAGCTCCATTACAACCTATGAAAAGACCTCATGATACTTGTATGCATGCATTGAATAAATGTTGATTGTTAGAAGAAAAACAAATCTTAGAAAGCATGAAATAGGGGAGAATTGAGAGAATCAACCCTAAACACTTGAGCGAATAGAGTGCAAACACATCCGGTGAGGGTTTGATGCTCAATTACATGTTTTCACCTATGATCATCACTCTTCATGCAAGTTTGTAAAAATATTTAATAGCTCAATTCAATTGTGGTTTGGCATGGTTATTAATACCTCTAGCCCTTGTGCATATATGCTTCTTGGGAATTGATTTATTTTGACCAAGCAATTGCATTCATTTAGATAGTTGCATATAGGTAGAATGCATTTAGTTAGATTTTATTGAATAAATGCCATACCCTTTACCTTCTCTTGGTTTAAGCATGAGGACATGCTTGGTTTAAGTGTGGAGAGGTTGATAAATTCCCTTTTTTAGGGTTTATCTTGTGCTTAATTTAGGTGATTTTATGACCTTTTACCCACATTTATTCAATGAAATAGCATGGTTTCATGATTATCTCCCAATTTGTGCTTAAGTGTGAAAACATGCTTTCTAGGTCCTTAATTAGCTAAATTTAATTCACCTTTGATTCCACTAGATGCCTTGATTTGTTTGTTAAGTGATTTCAGGTTGAAAAGGCTAGGAATGGATCAAAGGAATGGAAAGGAAAGCATACAAAGTGGAGAAATCATGAAAAGCCAAAAATTTAGAAAAAGCCCATGGATACGCGCGTGCACTATGCGCCTACTCGCGGATTGCGAAATGCTCCAGGGACGCGTAGGTGTGCTGTGCACGTACGCGCCGAAAGTCGCACGTGACTTTTAAAGAAGAACTCGTGCCTGGTGATTTTGGAGGGTTTCTGGCCCCACTTGGAGCTGAGTTTTTAGCGGAAAAAGCTTTAAAAAACCAAGGATTGAAGGGGAATGCATCATTCACAACTTAACATCATTTAGACACATTAGGATTAGTTTTAGTTAATTTTAGAGAGAGAAGCTCTCACTTCTCTCTAGGATTAGAATTAGGATTAGGTTTTAGATCTAGATCTAGTTCTTCTTCTCTCTTCTAATTTTCCTTTCCTTACCTTAATTGTTCTCTTGTAGTTGTAGAATTCTTCTTCTCTTGTAATTCCTTTGTATTGCTAGTTGTAGTTTATGAACTTTTTTTTGTAGATCTACATTTCTTCTTCGATGCAATTGGTAAGTTCTTTGTTGTTTCATAATTTTTTTCTTTTTCTATTGTTGATCTCTTGCTATTCTATTTAGATCTCTCTTGAATTCTTGCAATTCATATGTTTACTTTTATTGCCTTCTATGTGTTTGTTAAAATGCTTCTTTTAGTTGTGAGCTTACTTTTCTATTATTAATCTCTTACTTTTGTAGTTGTAGATTCCTTTAATTCTTGCAATTTACTATGCTTTTCTTTTGTGCCTTCCAAGTGTTTGATGAAATGCTTGGTTGGATTTTAGAGTAGATTTTAGTGCTCTTGGCTTGGGAAGGTAACTTAGGAACTCTTGAGTTATTAATGTCCAAGTGATTGACGATTGGGAGCCATTAACTCTAGATCTCACTAATTGAATTGGTGGAGAACTAGGACTTATGGACTTTGATTGACATAGCTCACTTGACTTTCTTCTACTATTCTCATGTTGATGAGCGGATTTTAGCTGGTTAAGAACTGTACTCACAACGTTATTCTATATTGAATTCTTAATTAGCTGACTTCCGCCTCGCACCAATGTCACTCCTTTGTCTTTGTTGAGGCGGCTCTACAGGCTCATGTGCATGCTCTCTAGTTTGCTCCATCCTCTTCTTCCATACTTAAGAGTGGTAGAAGTCAAAAGCAAAGCTTTTGCAACACCAAACTTATCCTCGAGCAAAGTAGAGTAGAAGAAGGTGGGGTAGGTGAAGCTTCTATGGGACCACTTGGTCCTGAGAGGCTAGGAAATCCAGTTTCTTTGCTTCTCTGCATTGGCGTTTGAAAACCCAGGGTCTGCTCCCTAGCTGGCGTGCAACGGCAGCAATGCTCCCCTCTTAGGGCGTTGAACGCCCAGGAGGGCTTCCTCACTGGTGTTCAACTTTAACACTCTTTACGGAGTGTTCTATTTTCATTGCTGTGAATTCTATCTCTTGACTGATACACATGATCATGACTCTGACAACTGAAAGGAAAAATAAAAAGAAAATAAAATAAATAAGGTTGAATAAAAGTTGGGTTGCCTCCCAATAAGCGCTCTTTTAAAGTCACTAGCTTGACCTTTAGGCTCCTTATGGAGGTGAGTATGGGCTCAGATTTTCACCCATTAAAGTGAATTTTCTGCTTGTCCTCTCATGGATGAGCTCTACATGCTCTAAAGATAGGACATGGCTCACTGTATGTGGTAAGGCTGGCTTCTTAGTGAAGATAACTCTCATGCCAGGTGAAAGGCCTTCAGTTGGGACTTTTTTGTCCTTCCAGCCTTTAGTTACTTTCTTTTTAGTACCTTTGTACTTAGAGCTTGTTGACGACTGCCCAACACCAAACTTAGAATTGATATTTGCGGGCTCTGCAGAGCTCTGCACCTAAAGAGAGGGTTGGCACACTAGGTGTTGCACTGTTATCTCTCTTTTAGAGGGAGAGCTAGGATGAGGCATCTTCAAAAAGATGTGATCCTCCCCTAACTTTAGGGTTAGTTCTCCCTTAGCCACATCAATAATAGCATTAGCTGTGGCTAGGAAAGGCCTTCCAAGGATGACACAGTCATCCTCATCCTCTCCTATATCCAAGACTATCAAGTTTTCTGGGATGTAGTGGTTTTCAACTTTAACCAAGATATCCTCCACTAAGCCATATTGATTCTTCATGGTCTTGTCTGCCATCTCTAAAGAGATGTTTGCAGCTTGTACCTCAAGGATTCCCAACTTCTCCATTACAGAGAGTGGCATGAGCTTGATGCTTGACCCTAGGTCACATAGAGTCTTTTCAAAGGTCATAGTGCCTAGGGTGCAAGGAATCAGAAAGCATCCAAGATCTAGAAGCTTCTGTGGTAGCTCTTGCTGAACCAAAGCATGGAGTTCTTTGGTAAGCAGTGGAGCTTCTTCCTCCAGAGGCTTTGTACCAAATAACTTGGTATTCAGCTTCATTAGAGCTCCTAGGAAACAAGCAACTTACTCTTTCCTAGTGTCTTCATCCTCACTTGAAAATAAGTAGTCATCAGAACTTATGCAGTGCATAAGTGCATTCAAAGGAACCTCTATTGTCTTTATGGTTTCCTTTGGTTCTAGGCTAGAGGGTTCTTGAGTAGGCTTTGAGTACTCAAAGGGTGTGCTATGGCTGGCATTCAACGCCAAATCTGTCAGCTTATTGGGTGTTGAACGCCCAGCAGGGATGTCCTTGCTGGCGTTCAACGCCAGCTTCCCTAGGCTAGTGGGCGTTGAACGCCCAGTGAAGGCTTCTTCACTAGCGTTAAATTCCTTCCCATTCTCCTTCAATTCGCCCTCAACCTCCATGGTTATGGCCTTGCACTCTTCTCTAGGATTAACCTCAGTATTATCGGGAAGAGTGTTAGGAGGGATCTCAGGGATCCTCTTACTCAGTTGACCAACTTGTACCTCCAAATTTCTAATGGAGGACCTTGTTTCATTAATGAAACTATGAGTAGTCTTAGTGAGTGATAAACCACTATTTTATGGTTTATCTCGTGCTAATTTAAGTGGTTTTTATCAACTCTCTGCTCACTTATTCATATAATTTGCATGGTTTTACAAATCCTTCCTAATTCTGTGATATAGTTGAAAACATGTTTCCTTGGCCTTTAAACTGTCAAATTTTATTATCCTTTATTACCATTCAATGCTGTGATCTATGCATTAAGTGTTTTAGGCTTTATAGGGCACGAATGGCTTAGAGGATAGAAAGGAAACATGCAAACGAGGAAGGAACACAAGGAATTAAATATTTCATGGGCGAGCAGCGACACGTACGCGTGAAGCACGCGTCCACGTGACTAGCGAGGAAAGCAAGCGACGCGTACGAGTGACTGATGCGTACGTGTGACAAGGAATTTTGCCAAGCGACGCGTACGCGTGACCTACGCGTATGCGTGACATGTGCCACGTGCAAAAATTTGCAGAAAGCGCTGGGAGCGATTTCTGGGCTCCTTTTTGGCCCAATTCCAACATGAGCCTTGTGTTAGTTAGTCAACATGAGCCTTTAGATAGTTTTCTAGAGAGAGAAGCTCCCTTTTCTCTCTAGAATTAGGTTAGGGTTAGGTTGAATTCTCCTAGATCTAGCTTTAATTTCATGTTTTCATCTTGTTTCCTTTATGAATTATTACTTCTACTACTTCCTTCTCTTATTTTGTGATGTTAATTTTACTTTTATGCCTCTTTTATGTTTATGAATGCTCATGTTGGATTTGGTGTACTTTTAATGAAATTTGATGTTGATGTTTCTTTTATTGATGATTTGGGTTGTTGATTTACTTTTCTTGCAATTGGTAGTTAGTAGATTTTATCATTTCTTGCACATTTACCATGCTTTTCTTTTATGCCTTCCAAGTGTTTGATAAAATGCTTAGAAGGATGTTAGAGTAGATTTTGAGCATTCTTGGCTTGGAAAGAGTAATTAGGTAATCTTGAGTCATGAATCCCCAACTCATGTTGGTGATCTAGAGTTGTTAGTTAATATTATTTCCATTGACTCTAATCTCTTGCTAATTCAATTAGTTAGTTGATTAGGACATTTGGATTGAGATTAGCTAGTCTTGTTTGACTCTCTCTCATGGAAGATAACTTACACCTTCTTCTAACGCTGGAGATTGATAAACCTCTATTTTATGATTCATCTTGTGTTCAATTAAGTGTTTTTATCAATTCTTCACCCACTTATTCATAAGATTTGCATGGTTTTATAATTCCTTCCTTATTCTATGATATATGTGAAAACATGTTTCATATGCTTTAAAAAAATATTTATTTTAATTATCCTTTATTACCATTTGATGTTGTGATCTATGTGTTAAGTAATTTTAGGCTTCATAGGGCAGGAATAGCTTAGAGGACAGAAAAGAAATATGAGAAAATGGAAGGAACGCACAAAATAGAGTTTTGAAGAAAATGGCAGCGACGCACACGCATGGATGACGCAGACGCGTGCCTAGCCCAAAACGCAATCGACGCGTACGCGTGACCCACGCGCACGCGTGACAAACGCCACGTGCAAAAAATTGCAGAAGTCGCCCCCAGCGATTTCTGGGCCCTTTTTCGGCCCAAATCCAAGCCCAGAAACATAGAATAGAAGCCAGAGAATGGAGGAATCAATAACAACAATTCATACAACATTCGAAAAAACACAATTTTAGGTTTTAGATGTAGTTTTAGAGAGAGAGAGGTTCTCTCCTCTCTCTTAGGTTTTAGAATTAGGATTTCTTTTACTTTATGGTTATTACTCCATTCCAGGTTCAATGTTCCCAACTTTAATTTTATGTTCTCTTATACTTTTGGTTACTCTAATGCTTTTACTTGTTAATTACTTATGTTGCCAAATTGGCTTATGAATCTTTCTATGTTAGATTTGAATATTCTATTTAATATAATTTGAGGTATTTCAGATTTATGATTGTTTTATTCTATTTATGATGCTTTCAATTTAATTTAGATTTTTCTCCTTTTGGTTTTGGTTAAGTAATTGGTAACACTTGAGTTATCAAACTCAGCGGTTGATTGAGAGTTGGAAATTGCTGATTGACTTGGATCCCTCTAAAGCTAGTTTTTCCACAGGAGTTGACTAGGACTTGAGGAATCAAGTTAATTGGTCCACTTGACTTTCCTTTATTTAGTAAGGGTTAACTAAGTGGGAGCAACAACAATTCTCATCACACCTGATAAGGATAAGTAGGATGGGATTTTCAGTTCTCATACCTTGCCAAGAGTCTTTTTAATTATTAATTTATTTTTCTTGCCATTTAAATTACTTGTTCCCTATTTCAAAAACCAAAAAATATACCTCTTTACATAAATAATAATAAACACACCTCCCTGCAATTCCTTGAGAAGACGACCCGAGGTTTAAATACTTCGGTTATAAATTTTATTGGGTTTTGTTACTTGTGACAACCAAACTTTTGTACGAAATGATTATTGCTTGGTTTAGAAACTATACTTGCAACGCAATTATTTTAATAAAAATTCTTTACCGACAGAAATCAGTTCATTAGAGATGACGAAATGAGATAAATTCTTATTAATTATTATTATTAGTGTCTAGGATGGAAAGCCTATGATCTCAATCCTTGCCATGAATGTCTCTTTTTATTGATTGCTTTCTTTAATTGCTCTCTTTACTCTTCTTGCCATTTAAATTCTTGCCCCTTTATCAACCAAACCCCTTGCATCTTCATAGCCAATAATTGACCACTTCATTGCAATTCCTTGTGAGACGACCCGGAGTTTAAATATTTCAGTTAATTCTTATTTGGGGTTTGTTACTTGTGACAACCAAATTTTTGATTGGGAGGATTGTTTGTTGGTTTAGAACTATACTTGCAACGAAGTAATTCTTTTCTACAAGAAGAAATTCTAGACCACAAAGAAATTCTTGCCGGAGAGTTGCAATGGTGTTATGTTATTGGCTATTGTATATATTGTGAATAGCTTGACATTTCGTTTATTTGTTGATTTTTGCTAGTTATAGGACTTAGTTTTCTTTATAGCTTTTGTTTTTATTTCCTCTTTCACCATGAATTCTCAACCCTTTTGGCTATGAGTTTGGTTCAAACTATGTTGTAGAAAATGGAAGCTTCAATGAGGATGTGCATCAAGGATTTGGAAATCAAAGGTAGGAGGAGCCCCAAGCTTATTAACAACTTTCTTGGCAACAACCTCCTTCCGAATCAAGTTTGACAAGAGTGCTTGGGGATATGACTACTCTCCTCATGGAGATGCACAAGGACCAAAAAGCATTTTACTCCATTCGAGCCGCTCAAGCGTCACCCTAATGTAACTACTCTCCAGATTCTTATGGGTATAATCCTAATTCTAATGTATACCAATCTAATGTATGTGATGACCCTTATTTTGATTGTCAACCACATCCACCACATACATATGACCCCGTCCCTCCACATAGTTTTGAACCACCTTACTCTCAAGCCCCGTACCACCAAACACCTCCATATGACCCTAATCCTTATCTACCGTACCAACCACCTTTTGAGCCATATGAACCATACATGAAACCACAACAATTCCAACACAACTACTCCCAAGAACCGCCTCAATATGCACCATCTCCATACCCTTACCAAGATGAACCACCTTCTAATTATGAGTCCTCTCTCCCAAATAGTGAACCCTCTCTTCCATCACCGCCCCCCGATGAAGCCCTCATGTTAGAACTAAGGGATCTTGACTCTCATATCCAAAGGCAACAAGAGGGGATGAAAAAGGAGTTCAAGGAGCTAGAAGCCAAGATTGCTATTGTGGCAGAAGCCGTTAGCAACATGTATTCATCCTATCTAAGCTCGCACGATCAAGGCACTCCCATTGTTAAATGTGGAGAAGCAATCAAGGAGCATAATGATGAGATGATTTTGGAGCTTCAAGGTGAAGAAGAAGAGTAGAAGCAAGGAGTGCAACAAGAGGAGAGGGTAGAGATGATTGAAAAGGAAGGAGTGGTTGAAAACCTAAGAGATGTTGGAAGTCCATGGGAATGTAGCATTATGGAGCCCTCTTTTAAAAAGCTTGATATTGATGTTGAGGAGGGTGTACAACCTCCAAGGCATATCATGGTGGAAAACTTTGAAGAGGTTGATCAAGAGATGGATTCAATCATTGATGAATTCTTATGTACAATTGAATCCTTCCCCATTGGGCTTGACATGGAGATTAAAGAAGAAGCTACCTCACCTCCCATACCCTTGGTAAGCAATGAAGAAGAGATTAAATTGGAAGGAAGCTATCAAGAGGAAGAGCTTGAGCAAGAAGCAAGCTCCATCATTGAAGATGATGCCACACCAACCAATGAGTCTTTTGGAATTGATGAATCTTCCTCATTGTGCTATGAAATTGATGACAAGGAGGACTGTGCACAACCTCCGACACAAGGTTTGAGCAATGAAGGGTGTATAGAAGAAGTTGGTGAGCAATGAATTGAAATTAAAGAAGCTTGCGAAGAGGTGGAAGTTGCAAAGGAAGACCACAAGGGAATGGATCTCGCATTGGCTAAGTGTGGGGAGGTTCCCCTCCCTAAGTCACCATCATCCAACACAACATTTAAGTGGGTAAAATTCCTATCCCTAAGCTTTACTTTCTCACTTGAATATGGTTTGCTTGAAAATGATGGTCAACTTAGAGCCCTTTGTGGAGTTAAGAGTAGGAGAGAGCTGTGTAGTGGTTGGAGACATCACTCTACGTTCATGATGGTTGCATGCTCGAGGTTGAATAGCAATGGTTGGTGTAGAACCAAATTGCATTGGTCTAGGAGAATGTTTGGATGCTTAATTGAGAATTCACAAGTCTTTTCACCCAAATTTAACTATGGTAGTCAACGAGAAGATGGGTACAAGAACAAGGTTTGGGACCCCAAAATTCATTTTGACAATCAAAACTCTTGGGGCCTTGTCATCTACCTAAGCTTACTTGAAGGCCTTGTGCGCCTAATTTGGGATCCCGGTAGACATTGGAGATGCAAACATTGGTGGGGATTCAAGGATGAATTCAAGCATAAACCACCATAGCAAGGACCCCCACCAAATGTCCAACTTAAGGACTTAAACTAAAAGTGCTAGGTGGGAGACACCCCACCATGGTAAAATCTTTCATTTTTCTTTTTTGTAAATATTGGTAATTTAGGTTTAATTTAATGTTTTGATTGGTTTGTTGTGTTTTGTTGGTAGTCTAGTAGGTTAAATAAGGTTTTATGATGTTTTGGTAGCTGTTTGGAGATTTGGAATGCTTGGTTTGGTGCAAAAACACGGAAAAATTTTGAAAAACAGAGCACCATCCATGCGTACGCACACTCCACGCGTATGCGTGACCCAAGTACTCTTGACCATCCACGCGCACGCATCATGCGTGCGTACGCGTGGATTCAAAATTTCCACTTTCCAGCCATTTTCCCGAGAGTTGCGCGGACAGCGCACTGGTGCACAAAATTGTGATCTCAACAGCGCCAACAACTTGGTACGCACGATCATAATCTCAACTCTTTTTCACAACTCTGCACAACTAACCAGCAAGTGCACTGGGTCGTCCAAGTAATAAACCTTACGCAAGTAAGGGTCGATCCCATGGAGATTGTCGGCTTGAAGCAAGCTATGGTTATCCTTGCAAATCTCAGTCAGACAGATTCAAATGGTTATGAGGTTTTGATAATTAAAATATGAATAAAACAGAAAATAAGATAGAGATACTTATGTAATTCATTGGTGGGAATTTCAGATAAGCGTCTGAAGATGCTTTGTGCTTTTGAACTTCTGCTTTCCTACTGCCTTCTTCCAACCATGCGTTACCTCCTTCCATGGCAAGCTGTATGATCCTCTCGGATGAAAACAAATCCATATGCGCTGTCACCGCACGGCTAATCATCTGTCGGTTCCCGATAGCGTCGAAATAAGACCATTGTCCTTTTGCACACTGTCACTTGTGCCCCACATTCGCAGATCCTACTCGGAATACCACAAACAAGGTTTAGACTTTCTAGATCCTGGATCCTACTCGGAATACCACAGACAAGGTTTAGACTTTCCGGATCCTAGGAATGGCTACCAATGATTCTAGCCTATACCACGAAGGTTCTAATCTTAGATTAGAAACCCAAGAGAATATACTCCAGCTGTCGTCCAATGACTATGTTAAACATCATGTAGATCGCTTTGTGGTTGTCAGGCACGCGACCTTGGCTAAGCGAGTAACAAATATTGGGTGATTGTCACGGGTCACCCTTCATTCTGACTTAACTGAATTAAGTACGAGAGTATATCTTGGAGAAGAAGTAGGCATGAGTTGAATAGAAAACAGTAGTAATTGCATTAATTCATGAAGAATAGCAGAGCTCCACACCTTAATCTATGGGTGTAGAAACTCCACCGTAGAAAATACATGAGTGAAAAAGGTCTAGGCATGGCCGTGAGGTCAGCCTCTAAACGTGTAAAATATGGCATAAAAGCTCTAAAATAAGTCTCTAAAAGTAGTTTTTATACTAAACTAGTAACCTAGGGTTTACAGAAAATGAGTAACTAAGTGCAGATAGTGCAGAAATCAACTTATGGGGCCCACTTGGTGTGTGCTTGGGCTGAGCATTGAAGCTTTTTTGTGCTTAGGCTATTCTTGGAGTTAAATGCCAGCTTTGGTGCCAGTTTGGGCGTTTAACTCCAATTCTGGTGCCAGTTTGGGCGTTTTACGCCAAGATGTTTTAGGCTGACTTTGAACGCCAGTTTGGGCCATCAAATCTCGGGCAAAGTATGAACTATTATATATTTCTGGAAAGCCCAGGATGTCTAGTTTCCAACGCAATTGAGAGCGCACCAATTGAGCTTCTGTAGCTCCAGAAAACCACTTCGAGTGCAGGAGGGACAGAATCCAACAACATCTGTAGTCCTTTTTTAGCCTCTGAATCAGATTTTTGCTCAAGTCCCTCAATTTCAGCCAGAAATTACCTGAAATCACAGAAAAACACACAAACTCCTAGTAAAGTCCAGAAATGTGATTTTTGAATAAAAACTAATAAAAATATAATAAAAAGTAACTAAAATATACTAAAAACTATGTAAAAACAATGCCAAAAAGGGTATAAATTATCCACTCATCACACGCGAACACTGTGCGTTTCGCAGAAGGGTACCGACGCGCACGCATACCTCACGCGTACGTGTCGCTCTTGAAATAACCCATCGACGCGCACGCGTGCCTCACGCGTACGCGTTGATCCCATTTCACCATTTCCATGTGCACGCGTGACATACGCGTATGCGTGGACGCCCTTCCTTCACTACACTTCTTTTCTTCTCTTATTCCCATTTCTTTCCTTCTTATCTCCTATTCTCTTCTCCTACTCTTCATCCAACGCTACCAAACACCATTCATAACCATTCCTTTTAGTTAGTTAGTTGTTTAGTTAGTTCACTCTTTGTTTAATTTTTGTTTTTCACTATAAGTGTTGGATTGTTAATCTTGTTTACCATCTCTTGCTGCTGATTGTTGATAGGATGTTAGTTTAACATTAATTTTTGCTAATTTCAATTGTTGGATTCTATTGTTGAGGTTATAATAATTACTTGATTTTGAGCTCTTCATGCTTAATTCTGTGAACGCCAAGTACGTGTGACATTGCCTTCAAGCTTTTAAGTCTTTTGAATTGCATGATTTGGCCGCCATGTGATTTGCACCCTTTTCTTTGATTAGGCAATTTCTCGGTGGATGATGTGCAATTATCTTAATGCATTGTGCTTCTTGATTATATACATCCATATGTTTTTGGCTTGAATGCTTTCATGCTTCTTTATTGCTTGTTTGGTTGTTTTGACCCACAAGTCTAGAGCATCTCAAGTACACTAGAATGAGTGAAGTGCATGTTCCTCTTTTGTATAATTGTGACATAGCTCTCTATATTGGTGTGTGTGCTCTAAACCGCGCATAACTTAGAATGCACACTCATTTTTATTCATGTCACACATTGGGTCACCCACCTCACTCTAGTGAATTACCTTATTCCAATAATGTACGCTTCTTTACTTTTGTATTTTCCCATATTACGGTGTTATATTTTTGTTTTTCATGAATAATACACCACAAGCAAAAATGGAAGCGGGAGGAAGAACACGCAGCAACCGGTTGATCCGCCAGCTGAAAGTAGCAACTTGGGAAGTCGCCATACCCCCTTACTCATCTTTGAGTGCACCGAGGACGGTGCAAACTTTTAAGTGTGGGGAGGTCGTCTGACCATTCGACGCTTTTGGGTGACAAGTTTCTAATCCCAACACTTTTGCATTTCATTTTTAGGTCTTTTAGAATTTTTAGTTGCATTCTCTTGTTTTGCATACAGATACACAATAAGCTTAGTCAAATAATGAGATTCTCCAAGGATTTTTATCTATAGGGCACCCCAATTGATTGAAAAACAAATTTTTAGAACTTGCTTGAACTACATATTGTGGAACACGATTTTTGAGCTAAGAACACAAGCATGTGAGTCTTGAGCCTAATTGTGTGGTTACATCACATAACCACTTATTTTTATTCTTGTGTGCATTATTCTCTTCCTATGATTGTAATCTTTGATTTGTTTGATTCTTTATGTCCACTATCTTGTGTATACATGAACTTATATGATTGAGGCCATTGTTCAAATACCTCACTTACCCAAATAGCCTACCTTTTATCTTCCATTATTAGCCAACTTTGAGCCTATGCTTAACCCATTTGTTCTTAATTTTAGCACATTACAAGCCCTAAGCGGAAAACAATAAATGTCCTTAATTTGGATCTTTGATTAGCTTAGGACTAGTGAGAGTGTTTATCGTCTAAGTTTGGGGAATTCGGGAATATTAGTTGGGATAAATTTTGCAATTTTTGTTGAAAATCATGGGAATTGAGTACATACTCATGTATCAATTATATACCATATGCATTGATGCTTCTTGTATATATTTTAGTTTGAAAAAAAAATGAGAAAAAAAAAAAATATATATATATATATATATATATAATAGAAAAGAAAGAAAAAAAAGCAATAAAAAGGGGACAAAATGCCCCAAAACGAAGTTCAATAAAATCAATGTATATGTGTGGTGATCAAAAAAAGAGAATGCATAAGTATGTGAAAAAGTGAAGAATGGGTCGTTAGGTTAGTTTAAAATTGTATAGGTTGTTATATAGGTTAGGTGGAAAGTTTAAGTTAATCAAAGATTCAAATTTCAAGCTCACTTGACCATATGCAATCTTACCTTGACCCTAACCCCATTACAACCTATGGGAAAGTCCTCATGATATTTGTATGTATGCATGAAATAATTGTTGATTGTTAGATGAAAGACAAATCTTGGAAAGCATGATCAGGGGAGAATTGAGTGAATCAACCCATACACTTGAGTTCCTAGAGCGGATACACATCCGGTGAGGGTGCGAATTGCTCGATTACATGTTTCCACCCATGATCATCTCTTTTCTTGCAAGTTTGTTAAAATCATTCTAATAACTCAATTCAATTGAGGGTTTGCTTTGATTGCTATTGCCTTAGCCCTTGTACTTGTGTATGCATTCTTGGGAATTGATTTATTTTGACCAAGCAATTGCATTCATTTAGATAGATTGCATGTAAGTAGTTGCATTTAGTTAGTTCGCATTGAATAAATGTTGATACCCTTTGCTTCTTTCTTGATTTTAGCATGAGGACATGCTTAGTTTAAGTGTGGAGAGGTTTAATAAACCCCAATTTTGTGGTTTATCTTGTGCTTATTTTAGGAGATTTTATCACCTTTTCCCACATTTATTCAATGAAATAGCATGGTTTTGTAATTCTCCTTTAATTTGTGCGTAAGTATAAAAACATGCTTTTTAGGCCCTTAAATTAGTGATTTTAATTCACTTTAATTCCATTCGATGCCTTGATGTGTTTGTTGAGTGATTTCAGGTTCATAAGGCAAGTATTGGATGGAAGAATTGAAGAGAAAAGCATGCAAAAGGGAGAATTCATGAAGAAATGAGCTTTTGGAGAATTGAGGGCCACGCGCACGCGTCATGCATGCGTACGCGTGCATTGGAGATTTTCAAGCAACGCGCGCGCGTCACCCATGCGTACGCGTGAGTAGAGGTTTTTGCCAGCGACGCGCACGCGTCACCCACGCATACGCGTGACGCTCGGCACGTGACCGAATTAAAGTGAAATTACTGGGGCCTATTTCTGAGCTGCCCAGGCCCAAATCCAACTCGTTTCTGAGGGTATTTCATGCAGAATTCAAGCTTGAGCAAAGAGGGAGCACTTAGTTAGTCAACATGAGCCTTTAGTTAGTTTTCTAGAGAGAGAATCTCCCTCTTCTCTCTAGAATTAGGTTAGGGTTAGATTAAATTCTCTTAGATCTAGCTTTAATTTCATGTTTTCATCTTGTTTCCTTTATGAATTCTTACTTCTACTACTTCCTTCTCTTACTTTGTGATGTTAATTTTACTTTTATGCCTCTTTTATGTTTATGAATTCTCATGTTGGATTTGGTTTACTTTTAATGAAATTTGATGTTGATGTTTCTTTTGTTGATGATTTGGGTTGTTGATTTACTTTTTTGCAATTGGTAGTTAGTAGATTTTATCATTTCTTGCACATTTATCATGCTTTCCTTTTATGCCTCCCAAGTGTTTGATAAAATGCTTGGAAGGATGTTAGAGTAGATTTTGAGCATTCTTGGCTTGGAAAGAGTAATTATGTAATCTTGAGTCATGAATACCCAACTCATGTTGGTGATCTAGAGTTGTTAGTTAATATTATTTCCATTGACTCTAATCTCTTGCTAATTCAATTAGTGAGTTGATTAGGACATTTGGATTGAGATTAGCTAGTCTTGTTTGACTTTCTCTCATGGAAGATAACTTACACCTTTTTCCAACGTTGGAGATGACGAAATGAGATAAATTCTTGTTAATTATTGTTATTAGTGACTAGGATGGAAAGCCTATGATCTCAATCCTTGCCATGAATGCCTTTTTTATTGATTGCTTTCTTTAATTGCTCTCTTTACTCTTCTTGCCATTTAAATTCTTGCCCCTTTATCAAACAAACCCCTTGCATCTTCATAGCCAATAATTAACCACTTCATTGCAATTCCTTGTGACACGACCCGGAGTTTAAATACTTCTGTTAGTTCTTATTTGGGATTTGTTACTTGTGACAACCGAATTTTTGATTGGGAGGATTGTTTGTTGGTTTAGAACTATACTTGCAACGAAGTAATTCTTTTCTATAAGAAGAAATTCTAGACCACCGAAAAATTTACTCATCAAGTGGTCTCCACTCCGCATCTATGCATATAGTTCCCAACTCCAGAAGGGATCGCTACCAGAAAGGGAGACCAAAAACTCACGCGATACTGTTATAACAAAAGTCTGAACCTTAAAGGTGACCCCAGAGGAAAGAAAACCAATGCTATAGAACTTGGGGGAATCCGGGCTCGCGAAGAACTCTGCTCTCAACCGGAAGGTGAGACCGAAGAAGTTCAAATCGGTGAAACTCAAGACAAAACAACAAATATAGGGACAAATCTAAAAGGAGACCTCAAATAGCTGTTAATAAAGCTCCTAAAAGATAATTCCGACCTCTTTGCATGGAAGGCCGCGGACATGCCTGGCATCAATCCCGGACTAATATGCCATAAACTAGCAGTATACCCTGGATCTCGACTAGTACAACAGAAACGAAGAAAGCTCGGCGCAAAGAGATCGTAAACTGTGGAGGAACAGGTACATGCCTTGTTGGAGGCAGGGTTCATGAGGGAGGTAAAGTACCCACTATGGCTAGCCAATGTAGTATTAGTCAAGAAGTCAAATGGGAAGTGGCGGACGTGCATTGATTACATCGACCTCAACAAAGCCTGCCCAAAGGATCCCTACCCACTCCCGAACATAGACACACTAGTCGACACTTCATTGGGATACAAGTACCCCTCCTTCATGGATGCTTACTCGGGATACAATCAAATCCCGATGTATCAACCCGACCAAGAGAAAACCTTATTCTTAACCCCAAGAGCAAACTACTGCTACGTAGTCATGCCCTTCGGACTCAAAAATGCAGGGGCTACATATCAAAGATTGATGAACAAAGTGTTCACCAATCACATCGGAAAGCTGATGGAGGTTTATGTAGACGACATGCTGGTAAAGATACAAAGAGAGGAAACGTTGTTATCCGACCTACCTGAAGTATTCGACACCATAAGAAAGCATGGGATGAGATTTAATCCCGCGAAATGCACCTTCGCGGTAGAAGTTGGCAAATTCTTAGGCTTCATGCTCACTCAAAGGTGGATCGAAGCAAACTCGGACAAATGCCATGCCATACTTAGCATGAAAAGCCTGACCTGTGCTAAGAAGGTCCAGCAGCTCAATGGAAGACTGGCGACTCTGTCTAGATTCCAAGCTGGATCGGCATTAAGATCACTCCCTTTCTACGCAACACTAAGGAAAGGAAAGAGGTTCGAATGGACTCTGGAATGTGAAAAAGCCTTCCAAGACTTCAAGACATTCCTAGGGCAACCACCCATCCTAACCCCACCCAGGGGAAGTGAAGAGCTAATCCTATACATCGCTGTAGGAAGTCGGGCAATAGCTTTAGCACTAGTCAGAGAAGACGAAAATGGGCAACAGCCCATCTACTTCATCAGTAAGGCTCTACAAGGGGCTGAACCAAACTATCAAAAGATAGAAAAGTTTGCCTACGCCCTTATACTCACTTCTCGATGACTTCGGCCATATTTTCAAGCTCACACTATCAGAGTACGGACTAATCAACCTATAAAAAGTATTCTACAGAAAATAGACTTAGTTGGAAGAATTCTACAATGGGCAATCGAGTTGTCTGAGTTTGATCTCAAGTATGAAGCTTGGACAGCCATCAAGTCCCAATATCTGGCCGACTTCGTTGCAGAATACACCGACACCCTAGACACCCCCACCGGTTGGAACCTCTACGTTGACGGTTCATCAAACAAAGCCGGAAGTAGAGCCGAAGTAATCCTAGAAAGTAATCAAGGAACTCAACTTGAGCTCTCCTTAAAGTTCGAGTTTCCCGCCTCAAATAACCAAGTCGAGTATGAAGCCCTACTGGCAGGTTTGAAGCTGGCTAGGGAGGTCGGCACTCAAAAGCTTACCATTTTCAGCAACTCACAAGTAGTCACCTATCAAATAGAAGGGAGCTATCAGGCTAAGGATCCCACCATGAAGAAATACCTAGACAAGACTAGAGAACAACTCGAAAACTTCATGGGATATGAGATCCGACATATACCTCGGGAACAAAATGCCCGAGCTGACGCACTTTTGAAACTAGCCAGCACCAAAGTTGGGGGCAACAATAGAAGCCTCATCCAAGAAACACTACAAAATCCGTCAACCTCGGAAGAAAAAGTCTTAAGCATATCAGACCAGAAGCAAGGATGGATGACTCCCATAATTAGCTATCTCAAGTCTGAAACTCTTCTCGTAGACAAAATGGAGGCAAAAAGGCTAGTACGAGAAGCGCAGTACTACACCATAGTGCACTGATGACAAGTCATCTTAGCCTAGTTTCACTAGCCTTTTTCTTTTGTTTTCAATTGAATTATGCACTTTCTTGAGCCATAAGCAAGCCAATTGGGTGGATTTTCATGCTTCCTTTGATTTAATCAACCATGTATGAATTCATGCTATTTCATGAGGTTTTATGCTATAATTGTCACATATTATGAAAGAATGAATATCTCATGATTTTGAGCATAGCTTTGATGTGTTTGGTTGATTAATGATAGGTGAAGAAAGCTTGGAGAAAGGTTGAAGCAAGAAAGAATGGCTAGGAGGAAGAGAGGGCAAAAAGTTTGAGCAAAAGTTTGCCTCAAACTTTAGCTCACACTTTTGGAATAAGTGAAAATGAACCAGGGAGCAAAAAGCTGGAGCAAAAGTTTGCCTCAAACTTTTTGGCAAACTTTTGGCATCACAAATCAACACCCTGGAGAGTAAAAGTTTGCGCCAACGTTAGCCTCAAACTTTTTGGCAAACATTGGCGCATGAACAACACACCCTGGAGAGCAAAAGTTTGCGCCAACGTTAGCCTCTAACTTTTTGGCTAACGTTGGCGCCATGAGTGTGCAAGGGGAGGCCAACGTTGGAGCAAAAGTTTGACCCCTAACTTTTGCCCCAACGTTGGTATCAGCAAAAGAGGGTAGCTGATGTGAAAAGTTGGAGTAAAAGTTTGCCTCAAACTTTTACTCAAACTTTTACTCAAGCTTTCATGATTCCAAACCCGGTTCAATTCGGTTCTTCTTCAAACTCCAAGAGCAATCAACCAAGGCCTCTATCAACCCAATTCCATCAAGAGCAAAGGCCCAATTGAAGGCTTGAAGACCATTTGAAGAAAGTGTATAAATAGCATAGGATTTAAGTTTTTAAGAGAGCTTTCCCTTTTAGTTTTCATAGAGAGATTTCGGAGAGCTTTTGGTATTGAGTGAATTTCTAAGTCTCGGGGAAGGAGAATTGAATTCCCTTCCTCTTAGTTTTCTTGCTTTCAATTTCAATTACAATTTTCTTTGGATCTTGGGTTGGAGAATTGAAGGAAATCTGTTTCAATCTCACCTTGGGATCTTGTTTAATTTTCTGCTTAATTGAATTTCAGTTTCGGTTAATTGCTTCTTCATCTACTTTCTTTGCAATTTACATTTCCTTTGCAATTGTTCTTGTTGGATCTAGGAAGGCATTGAGATCTAGACTTGGTTATCTAGTCTCTTGGGTCCTGAGATCTGAATTCCAATTTTACATCCTCTGTTTAATGCTTTTCAATCTCATTTACATTTCTGTTTTTAGATCTGATTCAATCCAAGTTATCTTCTACTTCTCTGTTCGTTGCAATTTACTTTTCCTTGTTTAAATTCTGCAAATCCAATTCCCAATTCCCTTTACAATTCAAGCCATTTACATTTCTTGCAATTTAAGATTCTGCAATTTACATTTCTTGCGTTCTAAGTTTCTGCCATTTAATTTCTTGTTCTTTAAGATTCAGCACTTTAAATTTCAATTCTCTTTACTTTCATGCAATTTACCCACTCCCTTTACTTTCTCTGCAATTTAAATTCTGCAAATCACAAATCTCTCAACCAAATCTTGATTCGCTTGACTAAATCAACCACTAAACTAAAATTGCTCAATCCTTCAATCCCTATGGGATCGACCTCACTCCCGTGAGTTATTATTACTTGATGCGACCCGGTGCACTTGCCGGTGAGTTTTGTGTCGGATCGTTTTCCGCTACATCAAGTTTTTGGCGCCGTTGCCGGGGATTGATTAGATTGACAATGATTAAGTGAAGTGGAGATCTAGATCAAGCACTTTTTCTTTTCTGTCCTTTAACTTTCAATTAACCCACTAACTGTTTGAATTTTTGCTTAAGCTAACTAAAACTTCATTCTAGCAGTAGATTGAAGTATCACTGGTTTGTGTGTTTCTTATGTTCTGCTTGTATGTCAGGTACAAGAAGAACCACACTAACCTTTCATGAACAAGACGAAAGAACTCTCAGGAGGTTAAGAAGAGCTGAAAGAGGGAAAAATATTGTTGGAGAAGAGGAATCAGAAGAAGAATTCCAAGATATGGAGGAACATTCAACCAATCCACCTGGTGGAGCAGACAATAACAACAACAACCCACCCCAGAGGAGAGTTTTGGCCTCCTATACCTTTGCAAATGCTAGACATTGTGGAAGCAGCATTCTCACCCCTAATGTTAATGCAAATAACTTTGAATTGAAGCCACAACTCATTACATTGGTCCAAAACAACTGCTCATTTGGAGGAGGACCATTGGAGGATCTAAATCAACATCTATCTACCTTCTTAAGGATTTGTGACACTGTCAATTCCAATGGTGTGAATCCTGAGACCTACAAGCTTCTGCTGTTCCCGTTCTCATTAAGGGACAAGGCCGCACAGTGGCTTGAAACTTTTCCTCAAGGAAGCATCACTAGCTGGGATGATTTGGTGACTAAATTTCTAGCCAAATTCTATCCACCTCAAAGAGTCATCAGGCTGAAAACTGAGGTGCAAACATTCACACAATTGGATGCTGAAAATCTGTATGAAGCATGGGAGAGATACAAGGCTCTGCTGAGGAAATGTCCACCAGAAATGTTCACTGAGTGGGACAAGCTACAGAACTTCTATGAAGGACTCACTCTAAAGGCTCAAGAATCACTTGACCACTCAACTGGAGGATCATTGCAACTGATGAAAACAGCAGAAGAAGCTCAAAATCTTATTGACATGGTGGCCAACAATCAATACTTCTTTGCTCACCAAAGAAACCGCCAACCATCACAAAGGAGAGGAGTAATGGAGCTAGAAGGAGTGGACTCAATCTTAGCTCAAAACATGATGATGCAGCAGCAAATTCAACAATAATTTGAGCAAATGGCCAAGAGGATTGGTAGCCTCCAAGTTGCAGCAGTTAACACAAGCCAACCATCATCCACATGGGGGCAAAATGAAGAAACTCAAGAAGAACAACAACAAGAGCAAGTACAGTATATGCACAACCAAGGACCAAATGAAGTGTATGGTGATACATACAATCCATCTTGGAAGAACCACCCAAACCTCAGATGGGGAGATAATCACACCCAAAACCAACAACCATGGCAGAGGAACTCAAACCAAAACAACCTAAGAAGCAACAAAAACCACAACCAGCAGCAAACTAACCAGAACCCCTACAGAAAACCTCAAAACAACTACCCCAACCCCAACCAGTACCAATCCAATAACCAACCCACCAACCAAAATGCCTACCATCCACCACCCACATCTCATAACCCACCTCAAGTATCACATGAATCTCAAAGACTCACTAACTTGGAGACCTTGATGGATAAAATGTTGAAACACCAGGAAATGACAACCAAGAACCATGAAGCCTCCATAAAGAGCCTAGAGAGGCAGATGGGGCAAATCTCCAAGCAGATCTCTATTGAGAGACCTTCAAGCTCTCTGCCGAGTGACACAATTCCAAATCCTAAGGAAGAATGCAAGGCAATACAATTAAGGAGTGGGAGAACATTGATGAGCAATAATGACACTACAAAGAAGCAAGCAGAGAGCAGCAAAAGGCCAATAGAAGATGAGGAGCAAACAAAGGCAGATGAAACCAAGGATCAAGTTGTGATGCCAAACAAGAGCATTGAGAAACTCAAAGAGAAGGACAACCAACCACACGGTTCAAAAGAAGTAACTCAGGGACAGCAGCAAATAGGAAAAAGCATCACACCTCCACTGCCATATCCCCAGAGGTTCAACAAAGAAACTAAGGACCAACATTTTCATAAGTTCCTTGAGACTTTCAAAAAGCTGGAAATCAATATTCCCTTGGCTGAAGCACTTGAGCAAATGCCTCTGTATGCCAAGTTTTTGAAGGAGCTTATCAACAAGAAAAGAAGTTGGCTTGAGAAGGAAACCGTGTTACTCACCGAGGAATACAGTGCTTTGATTCAAAGGGGCATTCCACCAAAACTCAAGGATCCAGGAAGCTTTGTAGTCTCATGCACCATTGGCAGAATAATTCTCAACAAAGCTCTCTGTGACCTTGGTGCCAGCATCAACTTAATGCCTCTCTCAATGATGAGAAAACTTGCTATAGAAGAGCTTAAACCCACCAGGATGTCATTGGTCATGGCTGACAGATCAATCAAAACACCCACTGAAATTGTGGAGAATCTGTTGGTGAAGGTTGGGGAGTTTATTTTCCCAGCAGATTTTGTGATTTTGGATACTGAAGAGGAAGGAAACAATTGAATCATTTTGGGAAGGTCATTTCTAGCCACAGCAAGAGCCACTATTGATGTAGAAAAAGGAGAAATGATCTTCGGGGTCCACAATGAAAAAATGGTCATAAACGTCTTTAAGTCAATGCAACACATTCCCAAGCAAGATGATTATGTGAGAGTGGACATGATAGAGAGTTTGGTGGAAGAAATGCTGGAAGAAAGTCCTCAAGAGCAAGAAGGAAATCAAGGGGCAACAGAGAAATAAGTAGCTGAGACTTCTATTGAGCAAGATGAAAAACAAGACAAGAAGGAAGAAGTACGAAAACAAGAACTGAAACCATTACCCACCCATCTCAAATATGCATTCCTTGGCACATCGGAGAGCTTCCCAGTGATCATTAATTCAACCCTGACAAAGAAGGAAGAAGGAGAACTTCTTGATGTACTCAAAGCTCACAACGATGCTTTAGGATGGACCATTGACGACCTGAAGGGAATCAGCCCTGCAGATCCTCTTGGAAGATAATTCCAAACCAGTGGTTCAACCACAAAGAAGGCTAAATCCCACAATGAAGGAAGTTGTCCAGAAGGAAGTAATGAAGTTGTGGAATGCAGGGATAATCTTCCCAATATCTGACAGCCCATGGGTAAGCCCGGTTCAAGTTGTACCAAAGAAAGGAGGAATGACGGTCATCACTAATGAGAAGAATGAGTTGATCCCTACTAGAACAGTGACTGGGTGGAGGATGTGCATAGACTATAGAAGATTGAATGATGCCACCAGGAAGGACTATTTCCCTCTCCCATTCATTGATCAGATGCTGGAAAGGTTGGCCGGCCATGCCTATTATTGCTTTTTGGACGGATATTCTGGGTATAATCAAATCGTGGTGGACCCCAAGGACCAAGAGAAGACTGCCTTTACATGTCCATTTGGAGTCTTTGCATACCGGAGGATGCCCTTTGGGCTTTGCAACGCCCCTGCCACATTTCAAAAGTGTATGCTCTCCATTTTCTCTGATATGGTCGAAAAGTTTTTAGAAGTCTTCATGGATGACTTCTCTGTTTTTGGTGAAAATTTCAATGCTTGCCTAAACCATTTAACCCTTATTTTGAAATGGTGCCAAGAAACTAATTTAGTTTTGAACTGGGAGAAATGCCATTTCATGGTACCCGAAGGGATTGTTCTTGGCCATAAAGTTTCAAGAAAAGGGATAGAGGTTGATGAGGCAAAGGTTGAAATCATAGAAAAACTCCCTCCACCAATTAATGTGAAATCTGTTAGAAGTTTCTTGGGGCATGCTGGATTCTACAGAAGGTTTATCAAGGATTTTTCAAAAATAGCCAAACCTTTGAGTAATCTGTTAGTGCTTGATAACCCTTTTGTCTTTGATGTAAACTGCCAGCATGCCTTTAAAACTTTGAAAAATAGACTCACAACAGCACCAATCATCACACCTCCAGATTGGGAGTTACCTTTTGAACTCATGTGTGATGCAAGTGACCTTGCAATTGGTGCTGTACTTGGGCAAAAGAAGGGAAACTTACATCATGTCATATACTATGCAAGTAAAGTGTTGAATGAGGCCCAAAAAAATTACACCACAACAGAGAAGGAGTTGCTAGCTGTAGTTTATGCATTTGATAAGTTTAGATCATACTTGATAGGATCCAAAGTTGTGGTTTATACTGACCATGCTGCACTTAAGTATTTGATGTCAAAACAGGATGCTAAACCTAGACTTATCAGGTGGATATTGCTCCTACAAGAGTTTGACATTGAGGTAAGAGACAGGAAGGGCACTGAAAACCGGGTTGCTGACCACTTGTCGAGGTTACCACATGAAACAATTCAACAAGCCTCTCAGCCCGTGAACGAAAGCTTCCCAAATGAGCACATTTTGCAGATCCAGCAAGCACCTTGGTTTGCTGACATAGCAAACTACAAAGTGGGAAGAAAGATACCTCAAGACTTTTCTAAGCAACAAGTGAAGAAGTTAATCAATGAGGGAAAGAAATTCTTATGGGATGAACCCTTCCTGTTCAAGAGATGTTCTGATGGAGTAATTAGAAGGTGTGTCCCTGAGAGTGAAATGAGGGATATCCTGTGGCACTGCCATGGTTCAGCTTATGGTGGACACTTTGGCCCAGAGAAAACAGCTGCAAAGATATTGCAAAGCGGCTTCTATTGGCCAACTATCTTCAAGGATGCCAGAGAATATGTTCACCAATGTAATGAATGCCAGAAAGCAGGAGGATTAACAAGAAGGAATGAGATGCCTCAAAACTTCATCTTGGAACTGGAATTATTTGATCTATGGGGAATTGATTTCATGGGGCCCTTTCCCTCTTCCTATTCTTTCAGATATATCTTAGTCGCAGTGGAGTATGTCTCAAAGTGGGTGGAAGCCATAGCCACGACCACCTGCGATGCACAGATTGTCCTCCAATTCCTTAAAAAGCACATTTTCACAAGATATGGAGTGCCCAAGGGTCTTGTTAGTGATGGTGGTGGTCACTTTTGCAACAAACAGATGAAGAAACTCCTCCACAAATATAGAGTAATCCATAAAGTGGCCACACCTTACCACCCTCAGACTAATGGCCAGGCTGAACTAGCAAATAGGGAATTAAAGAAGATCCTAGAGAAAACAGTGGGAAGCACAAGAAAAGATTGGGCTAGGAAGCTAGAAGATGCATTATGGGCATATAGGACAACTTTCAAAACTCCTATTGGCAAGTCACCCTTTCAGCTATTGTATGGCAAATCCTGCCACCTCCCTGTAGAGCTTGAACACAGAGCTTTTTGGGCCACTAAACTCCTCAACCTTGATTCTCAAGCTGCAGGAGAAAAAAGGTTGTTGCAACTAAATGAGTTAGATGAATTCAGGATAGAAGCTTATGAGAGTGCTAAGATATACAAGGAAAGAGCTAAGAGGTGGCATGACAAGAAAATCACAAAGAAGGAATTCAAGCCAGGACAGCAAGTGCTCCTGTATAACTCAAGGCTTAAGATCTTCCCTGGCAAACTGAAGTCAAAGTGGACTGGTCCATACTTGGTAACAAAGGTTTTTCCTTATGGGAGTATTGAACTGCTAGATGAAGCAACAAAGAATCAATTCACAGCAAATGGTCACAGAGCAAAGCTGTATTTGGGAGGACAATGGGATAAGGAAAAAGAGGTCCAGAACCTATAGCCCTCTTGAAAGGAATTGAAAGATGTCAAGCTAGTGACAATAAAAAAGCGCTTGTTGGGAGGCAACCCAACCTGAGGTAGTTTTCTTTACATAGCTTTTTCAATAAAAATGTTGAATAATTAATATGTATTGCAAGGAGCTAAGTTTGGTGTTGCACACCAAAAACAACTCAAGGGAGAATGGAGGATTCCAAGTTTGGTGTTCCACCAAAGCCTCATTCAAAAGCACATTTTAACTTCCTGCACATCACTAGTTCCAAGCAATCAAACATATTATTCAACCACTTAACTTTTTTTTTTTAGTCTTAAAACTTCATAACCTTTAGCAAGGACACAAAATTTTGCCTAGAGTTAACCTGCTGTATCCAGAAAAGTGGCAAGAAATTAAGTTTGGTGTTTCCACACCAATTTGAATCCACAAGCCACAACCAATTCATGCATACTAACTGGTCATCTAAGGGCTTGAGAAGCAAGCAACTTTTGAGAATTATGCAGGGAATTCACCACCATTTGAAGACACTATGCATCATAACTCAAAAGGGCACAATAGAAGGAAGGACAAAGGAACTGCAAACCAATAGGTTGTATTTACACTTAACTCTTACTGTTGAAAAATGTTTTGACTTGTGTTTTGTTAAAGTGTTCATCTAATACAAGTAGAATCACTCTTAGAATAAGCAAGCTAGTCTATGTGTGTGCTTGTGTGTTTACTTTCACTGAACAAAACGCATGCTTTGTCCCCTGCATTTTCAATTCAATAAAAGAAATGTTTGAATGTGAAGTGAGATAGTTCTCTGTTAGATAGAAGTACAATAAAATTAAGTGGTGGTGTGTGTGTGTGATTGTATAATAGCTCACTTTAGTGAATAAAAGAACTAGGATGTCTCCTTCTAAGTATAAAGTTGCCTACTGTCTATGAATCTCAATCAAATAAAAGTCCTTGGTTAGACAAAAAAAAAAAAAACAAAAAGACAGAAAAAAAAAGGGGGAAGAAAAAGAAATAGCCAAAGAGTGGCAGAACAAAAGAAAAACAAAAAGAAACAAAGCTGGACACCAATAGCTTGAACCTTAGAACATATGCCTGTGGTGTCTTTGTATTAGGATCTGCTTGGATTATTAAGCTCTTTGGAGTGCATCAACACTTGATGACTTGGGTTAACTAACCCGGGATCATCAGCTGAAAGTCCACTATCAAGAGCAACCTAACTACAAGGCATTTAGTAGCCCAAAGAGGTGCTGGGCATCAATGTTCTAAGAAGGAATGTGAGCCAAGTGTCTATAGTGAATAATGTGTCAAGTATAAAGAAAAGGAAATGAACTTGCTACACATGACACTCAAATAAAGCTTATGAACAAAATAATAGCCAAGGATAAAGGAATAATGAGAGGTCATAGCAGTATGTTACTTGAAGCTTGAAGGAGGCTTTCTAGGCTTAAGAATCAATAAGAGGTGAGTGTGTACATATCCACATAAAATCCCATGAACTACAAATAACACTCAACTAGCATGAACATCCTCTTCCATTTCATTCTTTCTTCTCAATAAATCATTTCTTGCTTGGGGACAAGCAAGCTTTAAGTTTGGTGTTGTGATGACAAGTCATCTTAGCCTAGTTTCACTGGCCTTTTTCTTTTGTTTTCAATTGAATTATGCACTTTCTTGAGCCATAAGCAAGCCAATTGGGTGGATTTTCATGCTTCCTTTGATTTAATCAACCATGTATGAATTCATGCTATTTCATGAGGTTTTATGCTATAATTGTCACATATTATGAAAGAATGAATATCTCATGATTTTGAGCATAGCTTTGATGTATTTGGTTGATTAATGATAGGTGAAGAAAGCTTGGAAAAAGGTTGAAGCAAGAAGGAATGGCTAGGAGGAAGAGAGGACAAAAAGTTTGAGCAAAAGTTTGCCTCAAACTTTAGCTCAAACTTTTGGAATAAGTGAAAATGAACCAGGGAGCAAAAAGCTAGAGCAAAAGTTTGCCTCAAACTTTTGTGCAAACTTTTGTGCAAAAAGCTGGACCAAAAGTTTGCCTCAAACTTTTGTGCAAACTTTTGGGCAAAAAGCTGGAGCAAAAGTTTGCCTCAAACTTTTTGGCAAACTTTTGGCATCACAAATCAACACCCTGGAGAGCAAAAGTTTGCGCCAATGTTAGCCTCAAACTTTTTGGCAAACGTTGGCGCATGAACAACACACCCTGGAGAGCAAAAGTTTGCGCCAACATTAGCCTCTAACTTTTTGGCTAACGTTGGCGCCATGAGTGTGCAAGGGGAGGCCAACGTTGGAGCAAAAGTTTGACCCCTAACTTTTGCCCTAACGTTGGTATCAGCAAAGGAGGGTAGCTGATGTGAAAAGTTGGAGTAAAAGTTTGCCTCAAACTTTTACTCAAACTTTTACTCAAGCTTTCATGATTCCAAATCCGGTTCAATTCGGTTCTTCTCCAAACTCCAAGAGCAATCAACCAAGGCCTCTATCAACCCAATTCCATCAAGAGCAAAGGCCCAATTGAAGGCTTGAAGACCATTTGAAGAAAGTGTATAAATAGCATATGATTTAAGTTTTTAAGAGAGCTTTCCCTTTTAGTTTTCATAGAGAGTTTTCGGAGAGCTTTTGGTATTGAGTGAATTTCTAAGTCTCGGGGAAGGAGAATTGAATTCCCTTCCTCTTAGTTTTCTTGCTTTCAATTTCAATTACAATTGTCTTCGGATCTTGGGTTGGAAAATTGAAGGAAATCTGTTTCAATCTCACCTTGGGATCTTGTATAATTCTCTGCTTAATTGAATTTCAGTTTCGGTTAATTGCTTCTTCATCTACTTTCTTTGCAATTTACATTTTCTTTGCAATTGTTCTTGTTGGATCTAGGAAGGCATTGAGATCTAGACTTGGTTATCTAGTCTCTTGGGTCCTGAGATCTGAATTCCTATTTTACATCCTCTGTTTAATGCTTTTCAATCTCATTTACATTTCTGTTTTTAGATCTGATTCAATCCAAGTTATCTTCTACTTCTCTGTTCGTTGCAATTTACTTTTCCTTGTTTAAATTCTGCAAATCCAATTCCCAATTCCCTTTACAATTCAAGCCATTTACATTTCTTGCAATTTAAGATTCTGCAATTTACATTTCTTGCGTTCTAAGTTTCTGCCATTTAATTTCTTGTTCTTTAAGATTCAGCACTTTAAATTTCAGTTCTCTTTACTTTCATGCAATTTACCCACTCCCTTTACTTTCTCTGCAATTTAAATTCTGCAAATCACAAATCTCTCAACCAAATCTTGATTCGCTTGACTAAATCAACCACTAAACTAAAATTGCTCAATCCTTCAATCCCTGTGGGATCGACCTCACTCCCGTGAGTTATTATTACTTGATGCGACCTGGTGCACTTGCCGGTGAGTTTTGTGTCGGATCGTTTTCCGCTACATCATGCACGACGTCTTATATAGGAGAGGAATCTCTACACCCCTCCTAAAATGCATCCCGACCTCCACTACGAAGGAAGTTCTTGAGGAAGTTCACAGTGGCATGTGTGGCAATCACCTCAGGGCACGAGCTCTTTCCAAAAAGGTACTCCGAGCTGGTTTTTACTGGCTGACCTTGGGCAAGGAAGCAATAGAGTTCGTTAAAACATGCCCCCCATGTCAGAAGCACGCTAACTTTCACATCACACCACCCGAAGAACTCATTTGTGTCACTTCATTCTGGCCATTCACAAAGTGGAGGCTCGACCTCCTCGGACCTTTCCCTTAGGGATTAGGGCAAGTCAAGTTCCTTATTGTAGGAATAGACTATTTCACAAAATGGATCGAGGCTGAACCTTTAGCCACTGCCACCGCCCAAAGAAGTCGGAAGTTCTTGTACAAAAACATTGTCACAAGGTTTGGGGTCCCATACTCTATTACCACAGACAATGACACTCAGTTCACTGACACAGGCTTCAGAAACCTGGTGGCTGATTTGAAAATCAAGCACCAGTTCACCTCTGTAGAGCACCCACAAGCCAATGAACAGGCAGAAGCCACCAACAAAGTCATATTGGCCGGGTTAAAACGGAGACTACAGGACGCCAAGGGAGCCTAGGCCGAAGAGCTCCCGCAAGTTCTATGGGCATACCGGACAACACCACACTCTACCACCGGATAATCACCATTCCGACATGCCTACGGAATGGAGACAATGATTTCCGTGGAAGTAGAAGAAGGATCCCCTAGAGTGATCCTCTACAATGAAGACACCAACTCCCAATCTCAAAGAGAAGAGCTCGACCTACTTCCAGAAGTCCGAGAAAGAGTTCGGATCAGAGAGGAAGCCCTAAAGCATCGAATGGCTCTAAGGTATAATCGAAAGGTAATCCAGCGAAGCTTCGCCACCAACGATCTCATCTTAATCCGAAATGACATCGGAGTGGGTCAGTCAGGAGAAGGGAAGCTAGCAGCTAACTGGAAAGGGCCATACCGAGTTACAGAAGTACTAGGAAAAGGCTACTATAAGGTGTCCGACCTCGAAGAGCGAGAGCTACCAAGGTCATGGCATGCCTGTAACCTAAGAAGATACTATAGCTAGAAAAAGTAAAGATCTTAGGTCAAGGAGCACTCTTTTTCCTAAAAAAAAGGTTTTTTAATAAGGCGCCAGGTCGAGATCTAAAAAACTGCCCGACCTAGAAGGATAAGCACTGATACGCAAAAATTAATTTCACGTAATTACCGGCAAGTATACCGGGTCGTATCAAGTAATAAAACTCACTAAGAGTGAGGTCGATCCCACGGAGATTGGTAGATTAAGCAACTTTAGTTAAATGGTAGATTTAGTCAAGCAAACATGGTTTTGATTTCATGAGATTTGTGATTTTTGAACATAATTGCAAAAATTTAAATGGCAGGGAATTTAAAGAACTAGAAGAGAGAAAGAAGATGAAAGTAAATAACTGAAACTTAAAATGCAAGAAACTTAAATAACATTAAAGATAAATTGCAAGAAAGTAAAGATTGTAGAATTTTAAAGAGCATAAGAGTAAATAGCAAGAAATATAGAAACAGAATGTAAATGACAAGAATAATGAATTGCAAGAATGTAGAAGGGAATTGGGTAATGGGTATTTAAACAACTAAAGAGCAAAAGAAATGAGAATTGATGATGGAGAGGATCATTAGGGATCAGAGATGTAAATTCTCCTGAATTGATGTTGATCAATTCCTTCTCAATCATGGGTATAGATCCATGGCAATTAGAGGGTAATTGAGTCCGAATCTCTTGGTAACTCAATTTCTCTCAACACGACCAATTGCCACTCTCGTGATCTAATTGTTCATGAGAAGAGATGAAGTTCAATTCCTAATCCAAGCCATACAACCTCCATAATCTCAACTAAGGGAGGTTACATCTCACATACCAACCAAAGTGTATTGATTAAGGAAATCATGAAAGGATGAACTCTAAACTGAATTATGTGGCTCCTTTCTCAAATTCACCACATAATTCATATAGATTAATCCCTCTTTCAATGGTGATTGAATCTTTGAAGAGCAAGAGTTTCCTCTTGGATTAACCACTTGAATTAAGAAGGAAGAGAAGAGTTATCAATTCATTCAAACAAGCAGAGCTCTTCCCCCTAATGAAAGTGGGGTTTAGTGAATCATAGCTCCAATTTCAACAACAATTGCAATAGATGAAAATTAAACTCAGTGTAGAGAAGAATGAAGAAGAAGAAGAAGAAGTTCTTAAAACTGAAATTTAAAGTTTCAAGAAAAACAAAATAGAAGACCGGTGAGAAAAAGTAAAGAATAGAAATTGCTAGTGTAATAGAAAATGTCTAAGTATCAAAAAGTCTAAAAAACAAGTTCCAAAGACAAAAAAAGTCCTTCTAAGTATCAAACTCTTCTCTATTTATACTACTCAAACTCCTTCAGAGATCTTTAATTTGGGCTAGCAATGTGGGCTTTCTCTTTGTTGAATTCCTGGCTCAATTGAAGAAGTGTTGCTAAACAGGGGAGAAGGAGCTTGTTCATAATGTTCCTGGCCCAATGGCTTGGCGTTTTTGCCAATAACGCTAGCCTTAATGCACGTTGGCAACGTGTATGGTATTTTCCTGGGAGTGGGCTTTGTTACTTGGGCGTTGTTAGCCCAAGTTGTTGCTAACAACTTGGCTTTCCTTCTTCTTGGCTCTACTTTGCATGCCTAATGTTGCCCAGAATTTGAGTGTCAATCCTCTGCTTCAATATGGACTATCATACATCATTGGAAAGCTTAGAATGTCTTCTTTCTAATGCACTTGGAATCATCTCAATTGGATCTTCCTATCTCAAGTTATGCTTCCTCAAAGAAGGTAAGGTCAGGCTGCCAAGTTTGTTGAAGTTGTTGCTGAACACGCCCCTCTCTTCCAAGTTGGCAACGTGCCAAACCTCCCAGGGCTAAGACATGGGGCTGGCGTTGTTGCTGAACACGCCCCCTTGTTGGCACGTTGGCAACGTGCTCGTTGCTTCCCTCCAGGGCTAAGACATGGGGCTGGCGTTTTTGCTGAACACGCCCCCTTGTTGGCACGTTGGCAACGTGCTCGTTGCTTCCCTCCAGGGCTGCCTTTTAGCCTTCAACTTTGCTTGTCACGTTGCCTTGGAACATGCCTTCATAACTTGGCTTTGGCAACGTGCTCGAGTGAAAGGATTGCTCTCTAAGATTGCTTTCTACGTTGTCACAAAACACGCCTATAGAACTTGGCGTTGACAACGTGCTCGAGCCTTCCTTATGGCTCCATGCTTGCTGCTTAGCGTTGTCATTGAACACGCCTATGCATCCCAACGTTGGCAACGTGCTTGAGTGGGAGAGTCATCATCCAAGCTGCCTTGAGTTGTTGCCAAACACGCCAATGCATTCCCAAGTTAGCAATGTGCTCTTCATTCTCAAGGTTGCCTAGCTTGCTTGTATGATGCGTTGCCAATGAACACGCCCATGTATCCTGGCGTTGGCAACGTGCTCGAGCTTGAGATTGCCCTCCAGGGTTGCCTTCTTGCTTGGTGTTGCCTTGGACCACGTCCATGCTCTCCCAAGCCAGCAACGTGCTCGAGCTTTCCTTGTGGCACTAAGTTTTGCTTGCTACGTTGCCTTGGAACACGCCTTCAGAACTTGGGCGTTGGCAACGTGCTTCTCCCTTTGATGAGCTAAGTCTTCTATTCAGCCTTGTTTACCTACGTTGTCCTCAAACACGCCACCCCATCTCTAGGTTGGCAACGTGCATGAGCTTCTGACTTGCTCCCCAGAGTTGCTTGCTGCGTTACCATCAAACACCATAAAATTTTATTCTTATGTGTTTGCTTCTCTATAATTGTAATCTACATTTTGTTCCATCATATATGTCCAATGTTTAATGTGTTATATGCATACATATGATTGAGGCCATTAATTAATTATTAACTCACTTATCCCAAATAGCCTACCCTTCCATTTACCTTTGTTAGCCAATTTAAGCCTTTTAAATCCCCTTTATTCTATATTTTACCACATTACTAGCCTTAAGCAGAAAAACAAGTAATACCCCAAATTGAATCTTTGGTTAGCTTAAGATAGAAATTGTGTGTCAATTAAGTGTGGGAAAATTATGGAAACATTGGTTAATAAGTGAATGTGTCATGATAAAATATTGGGAATTTGGGCACCTAGTCATGTAAAACTAAGAAAAATTATAAATCTATGTGCATTGATAAGCTATGTTTATTTTTACTGTTTATAAAAAAAATAAAAAAAATCCAAAAATATTAATTGATTAAATAAATGAATAAGGAGACAAAATTACCCCAATGATAAGTTAAGTTCAATAAAAATCAATGCATATGTGATACAAGTTAAGAAAAGAGTTGATGCATGAGTATGTAATACAAAAAGTGGAAAAATTTTGGGTAGCTAAGGATGATCTAAGAAGAAAATAGAGTTTGTATGTTAGGTGATAGCTTAGGATAATCAAGGATTCAATTTATAGCTCACTTAGCCATATATATACCCTCACCTTTACCTTGGCTGCATTACAACCTTGAAAAGACCTCATGATGTTTGCATTGGTGCATTAAATACTTGTTGATTGGTTAGGTGAAGAACAAGGTTTAGAAAGCATGATTAGAGAAGAGTAGAGTGAATTATCCTATACACTAGAGTGACTAGAGTGCATATACACAATCAGTGAGGGTTCAATGCTTGATTCTATGTTTCCTGCTTTCGTGAGCAGTCTTCTCACAAGTTTAATTGTTTTTACTGCATGAATTTTAATTAGTGATATTTGATTTGAATTTGTCTTGAAGAACTTATCTATTTTTAACCAAGTAGGAAAAATCATTTTATCATATAGATGCATTCATATACATAGGTTGCATTGCATTGCATAAGTCTTACTTTTCCGTACTCATTTACTTTATCTCCTTAAGCTAAGCATGAGGACATGCTAATGTTTAAGTGTGGGGAGGTTGATAAAACACTATTTATTGGTTTATCTTGTGTTTAATTGAGTGGTTTTTATCAAGTCTTCACCCACTTATTCATATGATTTGCATGATTTTATAATCCCTTCCTAGTATTATTTTATGATTGAAAACTTGCTTCCTAGAGATCTTTAATTTGTATATTTTAATTCTCCTTTATACCATTCAATACCGTGATCCGTGTGTTAAGTGTTTGATGCGCATAAACTAGTTATGCTACGATTTAGGAAATTGCACGATCGGCAAAATTCCTTCCGGCAAGTGCACCGGTTATCGTCAAGTAAAAACTCACAATAGAGTGAGGTCGAATCCCACAAGGATTGGTTGAGTGAGCAATTTGGATTAGAAGTGTGTTCTAGTTGAGCGGAATCAAGATTGAGATGAGAATTTGCAGAATGTAAAGTTGGCGGGAAAAGTAAATGACAAGAAATTAAAATGGCGGAATCTTAAATTGCATGAATTAAAGAGCAGAAACTAAATTGCTGAAATTAAAGGGAATGGGGGTGATTGCATGAATTTAATTGCAGGATGTAAAGAGAAAGTGGAAATCAGAATTTGGGGGATTCATTGGGTTATAGGAGATATTGAGATCTCCGAATCAAAACATGTTTATCTCTTCCTCAACCAATGCGTTCATTGAATTTTGCTTGGCAATCTTATATGATTGGATCCCAATTCCTTGGCTCACCAATGCTCTCTAAAAACAAACAAATTCCCAATCCCTTGGTTTAAATGTTCATAAGAAGAGATGATGCTTGATCACTGATTATACCACACAATTTCATGAACCACAATTTGGTAGGATTACATGTCACAATATCCATCCAAACCCCAATCCAATTCACTGTGAGAAAGCTTCTCTAGCATGAATCCTCCATTCCTTTCCCAAGGCTCCGAAGGATTCCAAGTATGGGTAGTTTCTTTCCCAAGACAACTACTCAATGGAATTAGATCGAGAAGCTTTCTAATAAAATTCAAGAGAAAAGATTGAAGAAGAAGATAAACTATTATTGATTCATTGAATTACAATAGAGCTCCCTAACCCAATGAAAGGGGGTTTAGTGAATCATAGCTCTCAATTCAATTACAAAGGAAAGGAAAAATAGCTAAAAGTGAAAGTAAAAGTCCCCTCTCAGGGGCTGGATTCCCCTTCAATCCCCCCCCTCTCTAAATGCAGAAACTAAGGCCTTTAAATAGGCTCCCTAAATTACAAAATGAAAATGAAATTCAAAGCAAATTACA